>NC_042962.1:22307716-22528512 GCF_901001165.1 Salmo trutta
AGAAAGCTGTTAGGGCCCTATAGAATCACTCTGCCTTGCTTTACTTACTGACCATAATCAATGCTGCCAAGATGGCAGTTTGAATCATGTCAAATCTCCAGCCAACTGTAAAACTGGCCACATGAGTCTGTGTTTAGATACCACATGTTCATTTAAATAATAATGTGTATTTGAATGACTAAATGTGTTAAAGCATTTAGTAAGTAAATATTCACAAAACACAAGCTTGTTTTCTTATTAAAGGTCCAATGCAGCTGTTTTTATCTCAATATCAAATCATTTCTGGGCAAGAGTGAAGTACCTTACTGTTATTGTTTTACATTTAAAATGGTCAAAGAGAAACAAAAGTAGCTTCTTAGCAAATTTCTCAAGCAAGAATTTTGCTCGGACTGTCTAGGAGTAGTTTGAGAGGGGAAAACTGAAAACGACCTGTTATTGGCAGAGCAGTTTGGAACTCTCTTTTCAAACAACACATTTCACTGCACCTATCCGCTGTACAGGGAGTATAACGAATATTAGAAAACACCTTACTAATATGAGTTGCACCCCCCAGTTTTCACCCAGACCAGCCTCAATACATCAGTGATTGGACTCTACAAGGTGTCGAAAGCGTTCCACAGGGATGCTGGCCCATGTTGACTCCAATGCTTCCCACAGTTGTCAAGTTGGCTGGATGTCCTTTGGATGGTGGACAATTCTTGATACACACGAGAAACGGTTAAGCGTGAAAAACCCAGCAGTGTTGCAGTTCTTGACACAAACCGTTGCCCCTTGCACCTACTACCATACCCTGTTCAAAGGCACTTACATGTTTTGTCTTGCCCATTCACCCTCTGAATGACACACACGGTGCATTTGGGAAGTATTCAGACCCCTTGACTTTTTTCACATTTTATTATGTTACAGCCTTATTCCAAAATTGATTGAATAAAACATTATCCTCGTCAAAGTAAAAACCAGGTTTTCATACATTTTGCACATTTTATTAAAAACAAACACCTTAAATATTCAGACCCTTTGCTATGAGACTCGAAATTGAGCTCAGGTGTGTCCTGTTTCCATCGATCATCCTTGAGATGTTTCTACAACTTGATTGGAGTCCACCTGTGGTAAATTCAATTGATTGGACATGATTTGGACAGGCACACACCTGTCTATATAAGGTCCCACAGTTGATGGTGCATGTCAAAGCAAAAACCAAGCCATGAGGTCGACGCAATTATCCGTAGAGCTCCAAAACAAGATTGTGTCGAGGCACAGTTCTGGGGAAAGGTACCAAAAATGTCTGCAGCATCGAAGGTCCCCAAGAACACAATGGCCTCCATTCTTAAATGAAAGAAGTTTGGAACACCCAGACTCTTCCTAGAGCTGGGGCTTGGCCTAACTAAGCAATCTGGGGAGAAGGGCCTTGGTCAGGGAGGTGACCAAGAACCTGATGGTCACTCTGACAGAGATCCAGAGTTCCTCTGTGGAGATGGGAGAACCTTCCAGAAGGACAACCATCTCTGCAGCACTCCACCAATCAGGCCTTTATGGCAGAGTGGCCAGATGGAAGCCACTCAGTAAAAGGCACATGACAGCCCGCTTGGAGTTTGCCAAAAGGCACCTAAAGGACTCTCAGACCATGAGAAACAATATTCTCTGGTCTGATGAAACCAAGATTTAACTCTTTGACCTGAATGCCAACTGTCATGTTTGGAGGAAACCTTGCACCATCACTACAGTGAAGCATGGTGGTGGCAGCATCATGCTGTGGGGATGTTTTTCAGTGGCAGAGACTAGGAGACTACTCTGGATCAAGGAAAGATTAACAGAGCAAAGTACAGAGATCCATGAAAACCTACTCTAGAGCGCTCAGGACCTCAGACTGGGGCAAAGGTTCACCATCCAACAGGACAATGACCCTAAGCACACAGCCAAGACAACGCAGGAGTGGCTTCGGGACAAGTCTCTGAATGTCGTTGAGTGGCCCAGCCAGAGCCCAGACTTGAACATGATCTAACATCTCTGGAGAAACCTGAAAATAGCTGTGCAGCGACGCTCCCCATCCAACCTGACAGAGCTTGAGAGTGTCATACCCAAGAAGATTCCAGGCAGTAATTGCTTACTAAAGGTTCTTCAACAAAGTACTGAGTAAAGAGTCTGAATACTTATGTAAATGTGATATTTCAGATTTATTTCATACATTTGCTACAATTAAAAAAAACGGGTTTTGCTTTGTCATTATGGGATATTGTTCGTAACAAAACGTGGAAAAAGTCGGTCTGAATACTTTCCGAATGTACTGTATACACAATCCATGTCGCAATTGTCTCGGCTTATAAATCCTTCTTTAACTTGTCTCCTCCCATTCATCAACACTGATTTGAAGTGGATTTAACAAGTGACATCAATAAGGGATCATAGCTTTCACCAGGATTCACCTTGTCAGTTTGTCATGGAACGAGCAGGTGTTCTTAATGTTTTGTATACTTAGTGTATGTGACAATACATACTGTATATACAGTACCGGTCAAAAGTTTGGACACTTACTCATTCATGGGATTTTCTACATTGTAGAATAATAGTAAAGACATCAAAACGATTAAATAACACATATGGAATCATGTAGTAACCAAAAGTGTTTTATATTTGAGATTCTTCACAGTAGCCACCCTTTGCCCTGATGACACCTTTGCACACTCTTGGCATTCTCTCAACCAGCTTACTGAGGAATGCTTTGCCAATAGTCTTGAAGGCGTTCCCACATATGCTGAGCACTTGTTGGCTGCTTTTCCTTCACTCTGCGGACCAACTCATCCCAAACCATCTTAGTTGGGTTGAGGTTGGGTGATTGTCATCTGATTATCATTGAGGCCAGGTCATCTAATGCAGCACTCCATCACTCTCCTTGGTCAAATAGCCCTTACACAGCCTGGAGGTGTGTTTTGGGTCATTGTCCTGTTGATAAAGAAATGATAGTCCCACTAAGGAAAACTTTTGGGAAAAAAATATATAATAAAAAAATCTTATTGGTCTATTAACTACACTGAACAAAAATAAACGCGACATGTAAAGTGTTGGTCCCATGTTTCATGAGCAGAAATGAAAGATCCTCAACATTTTTCATACGAACAAAAAGCGTATAGCTCTAAAATGTGCACAAATTTGTTTACAAACCTGTTAGTGAACATTTCTCCTTTGCCAAGATAATCCATTAACCTGACAGGTGTGTCATATCAAGAAGCTGATTAAACAGCATGATCATTACACAGGTACACCTTGTGCCACACTAAAATGTGCAGTTTTGTCACACAACACAATTCCACAGATGTCTCAAATTTTTAGGGAGCATGCAATTGGCATGCTGACTGCAGGAATGTCCACCAGAGCTGTTTCCAAAGTATTGAATGTTTTCTTTACCACTTCAGTGGGCAAATGCTCACCTTCGATGGCCACTGGTACGCTGGAGAAGTGTGCTCTTCATGGATGAATCGCGGTTTCAACTGTACTGGGCAGATGTTGGCGAGCGGTTTGCTGATGTCAACATTGTAAACAGAGTGCCCCATGGTGGCGGTGGGGTTATGGTATGTGCAGGCATAAACTTCTAACAATGAACACAATTGCATTTTATCGATGGCAATTCGAATGCGCTAAGATACCTTGACGAGATCCTGGGGCCCATTGTTGTGCCATTCATCAACCGCCATCGCCTCATGTTTCAGCATGATAATGCACGGCCCCATGTCGCAAAGATCTGTACACAATTCTTGGAAGCTGAAGATGTCCCAGTTCCTCCATGTCCTGCATACTCACCAGACATGTCACCCATTGAACCTGTTTGAGTTGTTCCGGAACGACGTACACGACATCGTGCTCAACAGCATGATCAACTCTATGCGAAGGAGATGTCGCGCTGCATGAGGCAAATGTGGACAAACCAGATACTGACTAGTTTTCTGATCCACGCCCCTACTTTTTTTCCCCCCTTTTTTTTTAAAGTTATCTGACCAGCAGATGCTTATCAATATTCCCAGTCATGTGAAATCCATAGATTAGGGCCTAATGAATTAATTTCAATTGACTGATTTCCTTATATGAACTGTAACTCAGTAAAATCTTTGAAATTGTTGCATGTTGCGTTTTTATATTTTCAGTGTAATTTACTGCATGTTGATGTCACCAATGAAGGCCAAAACTCCCTCCCACCAAACCTCCAACAGCTCTTACACTAAAACAGCATAATCATAATTTTCACAATTTCACAGTATTATTCCAACCTTGTACTGTGGAAATATATATATATATATATATAACAGGATAATCACGGTTTTGACTGCACTGGGCCTTTTAAAATGGAAGACATGCCAAGAGAAACATCTGATTGATTTAGAACAGAATTGACAAGAAAGTCCCCCCCCCACACACACACACACACACACACACACACGATTGGTACCGAAGTCATGTACAGTATGTTGCAGTATCCCTGTTGGAGAGAGGGGAGACTAGTAAAAGAGAGGAGGGATGGAAGGTTCAACATCTCTAATGATATTCACTGAACTCTGACATTCTATCGATGGTCTAAGCTGCTGACTCATCCAAAGGATCACCGTGTTCTCTCCTAAAGCGTATGGCCGCTGTCGTCTTTTTCACAACACTACGGCAGACGACGAGGCTTGATCTTGTCAGCGTATTCAGGAATGCAGGGGAGACGTCAGATGTCGCTTCAGACTTTGTTTCCTCAGCGAATGTGTTCTTTTTCGTCCTTGGTAAGTCGTATTAGATACACGGGGAACAAAATGTAGCCTCCTTAACTCGGCTGCCAGTGATGATGTGTACTTCTAGAAACATTTACGACTGTTACGAAACAGTTTCCAGTCACTCTTTGGGGGGGGGGGAAACGCATTTCGAGTGCTTGTAGATGGCATGTTTATAATATAGTAAGTGTCCTCAACATGTCTTGAAGGTGCCTTCCGTAGTGCTGTCTGATGACTCAGACCTTTTCCTCCTAGGGCCCTTAGCGCAGCACATCTTCTGATCCCTGTGTAAGCAGTATCGGCACACAGCCTGCCCTTTACACTTTAATCATATCGTTCACGTCATAGCCCAGGTCTAGCACTGTCAGTGCATTTATGAATATGGATCTGTCAATCAAATGTATCAATCACATGTATTTTATGAAGCCCCTTATTACATCAGCAGTTGTCACAAAGTGCTTTACAGACACCCAGCCTACAACACCAAAGAGCAAGCGATGCAGAAGCACAGTGACTAGGAAAAACTCCCTAGAAGTAACCAGACAAATTGCTCCAATCTGTCAATATGATCATTATTCTGGCAATCCAGGTTATAATGACTGATGGATCTGTGCAGTGATTTGGCTGACATCTATGTACAGTATCAGTCAAAAGCTTGGACACACCTACTCATTCAAGGGTTTTTCTTAGTTTTTTTTACTGTTTTCTTCATTGTAGAATAATAGTGAAGACATCAGAACTATGAAATGACACACATGGAATCATGTAGTAACCAAAAAAGTCTTAAACAAATCAAAATATTTTATGTTTCAGATTCTTCAAAATAGCCTCCCTTTGCCTTGATGACAGCTTTGCACACTTGGCATTCTCTCAACCAGCTTCTTGAGGTAGTCACCTGGAATGCATTTTATTTAACACACATGCCTTGTTAAAAGTTAATATGTGGAATTGCTACCTCATGAAGCTGGTTGAGAGAACGCCAAGAGTGTGCAAAGCTGTCATCAAGGCAAAGGGTGGTTACTTTGAAGAATCTAAATTTGGTTTTGGTTTTGATTACTACATGATTCCATATGTGTTATTTCATAGTTTTGATGTCTTCACTATTATTCTACAATGAAGAAAATAGTAAAAATCAAGAGAAACCCTTGAATGAGTAGGTGTGTCCAAATTTTTGACTGGTACTGTATGAGCAGTCTGGTTCAGTCATCCAGGAGGATGCATCTACTCTTTTTGAAACTCTTCTGTTGCATATAGCATTGGCAAATCCTGCTTAGACCCACTCAGGCCTGAACATTGACCCAACCCCACTCTGCCTTAGCCTTCACCCATTGCTCAATCCCTACAATGGAGATCGCAGCATGGTGGGATTTTGAGCTACAGTTTGAAATGCTAATCCCATTGGTTTTGGACTGGGATAACAACCTCCATCAGTCAACACGGTCCTGTCTGAAAGAACTGGTGTCTGTAGCCTAATAATAATCAGCCAACATGGTCCTGTCTGAAAGAACTGGTGCCTGTAGCCTAATAATCATCAGTAAACATGGTCCTGTCTGAAAGAACTGGTGTCTGTAGCCTAATAATAATCAGTCAACACGGTCCTGCCTGAAAGAACTGGTGCCTGTAGCCTAATAATAATCAGTCAACATGGTCCTGTCTGAAAGAACTGGTGTCTGTAGCCTAATAATAATCAGTCAACATGGTCCTGTCTGAAAGAACTGGTGCCTGTAGCCTAATAATAATCAGTCAACATGGTCCTGTCTGAAAGAACTGGTGCCTGTAGCCTAATAATCATCAGTAAACATGGTCCTGTCTGAAAGAACTGGTGTCTGTAGCCTAATAATAATCAGTCAACATGGTCCTGTCTGAAAGAACTGGTGCCTGTAGCCTAATAATAATCAGTCAACATGGTCCTGTCTGAAAGAACTGGTGCCTGTAGCCTAATAATAATCAGTCAACATGGTCCTGTCTGAAAGAACTGGTGTCTGTAGCCTAATAATAATCAGTCAACATGGTCCTGTCTGAAAGAACTGGTGCCTGTAGCCTAATAATAATCAGTCAACATGGTCCTGTCTGAAAGAACTGGTGTCTGTAGCCTAATAATAATCAGTCAACATGGTCCTGTCTGAAAGAACTGGTGCCTGTAGCCTAATAATAATCAGTCAACATGGTCCTGTCTGAAAGAACTGGTGCCTGTAGCCTAATAATAATCAGTCAACATGGTCCTGTCTGAAAGAACTGGTGCCTGTAGCCTAATAATAATCAGTCAACATGGTCCTGTCTGAAAGAACTGGTGCCTGTAGCCTAATAATAAGCCATATTTCAACAACAAAAAAGGCCCCAGAATTTAGCTTTGGTGCACCCTCGTTTCCACAGTGTCACTTTCTCCCACTTTCTTGATTTGAATATACCATACATGGATTCATCATACTACATTTGATGAATCTACCTAACATTGGCCTTCCCAAGAACCTCCTGTTTTATCTTGTTTCTTGTGATGCGCTCGGAATGGCCCAATAGGGAGCCTGCATAATTGATGACCCACTTGACTTGGTGCTTGTCGTAGTGCAGAGCAGTCCCGTGGTGTGAACTAGCTGTTCCTCTATTTGACTCTCTCAAACATAAATTACAGAGCACTTGTCTATGAGAAATTGCTTTTCTTCCTAGAGCGTAAGTGCACAGGTTCAGCGTTCATGATCATTTGTAAAATTACACCAAGATGCAGGACAGTTTGACTGTCAGTTTGTACATATGCGCTGAACTGACATTGTTTCCAAAGGGGAGATACAAAAGGACTTTGTATTTGTATATTTATTTATTTATTTATTTATTTTTGACATTATCCAGTAGTATGACGCATTGAGGTGTTGAAATACCCATGTCAATGCGCAATGGCAACATCCAATGGATTTGTGAGAATTCCTACTTGTAGGTGTGGTAGATATGAATCAACACAGAGGACAAAAACAACCATTGGACTCACACTGTTATGGTGCAGTGCAATGACATCAAACAACTGTTGCCCAGGTCTTGAGAAATGTTTACTCAGTGTAAATAATGTGGTGAAAAGTCTCCTGTAATTTGGGTTCTTTTACCGTTCAGACATGGCGATTTTGACATATACCTTCTCTCTCTCTCTCTCTCTCTCTCTTTCTTCCACCCACGTTAAGTGGCTCAAAGCCAAGGTAAGTCCTGTTTGTCACATGACCCATCTTGCTATAGTAGTCTACTATTGATAGCTGTTTAAACCGGGGGAAAAAAACGTTATTTGTATATTTGATTCCTTATTTCCCCCTAAACCAATCCATAGTACAAGTAGGCCTAGTCCAACTGCTGCAGTAGCCTTCATTATTAGAGGCTTAGTAGCACAACTCATCATGACAATATACTGCGCCTTCAGAAAGTATTCACACCCCCTTGACTTTTTCCACATTGTGTTGTGTTACAGCCTGAATTGAGGTTTTGTATCACTGGCCTACACACAATACCCCATGATGTCAGTGGAATATTTTTTTTATTTTTTTTAGAAATGTTTACAAATGAATTAAATTAAAATCTGCTGACATGTCTTGAGTCAAGTATTCAACCTCTTTGTTTTGGCAAGCTAACATCAGTTCAAGAGTAAAAATGTGCTTAAACAACTCAATAAGTTGCATGGACATTCTTATTTTTTTTAATGACTACCTCATCTCTGTTCCCCAACCATATCATTTACTGTGAGGTTCCTCAGTCGAGCAGAGAATTTCAACCACAGATTCAACCACAGAGACCAGGGAGATTTTGCAATGCCTCGCAAAGAAGAGAATCTATTGGTTAAAAAAAAGTAGATGTTGAATATCCCTTTAAGCATGGTGATGTTAATAATTACACTTTGGATGGTGTATCAATACACCCAGTCACTAAAAGGATACAGTCGTCCTTCCAAACTCAGTTGCCGGAGAGGAAGGAAACCACTCAGGGATTTCACCATGAGGCCAATGGTGACTTTAAAACAGAGTTTTAATTAATGGCCGTGATAGTAGAAAACTGAGGATGGATCAACATTGTAGTTACTCCACAATACTAACCTAAAATGACAGAGTGAAAAGAAAGATGCCTGTACAGAATACAAATATTCCAAAACATGCATCCTGTTTGCAATAAGGCACTAAAGTAAAACTGCTAAAAATGTGTCAATGAAATGAACATTGTCTAAAATACAAAGTGTTATGTTTGGGGCAAATCCTACACATCACTGAGGGCCACCATTTCATATTTTCAGGTGTGGTGGTGGCTGCATCCTGTTATGGGTATACTTCAGTGGAGGCTGGTTTGAGAAGCTAGAGGAGGACGGGCTCATTGTAATGTCTGTAATGGAAATCACACGTTTGACTCTGTTCCAATTA
The DNA here is from genome assembly GCF_901001165.1 of Salmo trutta. Lineage (NCBI taxonomy): Eukaryota > Metazoa > Chordata > Actinopteri > Salmoniformes > Salmonidae > Salmo > Salmo trutta. The sequence goes on from NC_042962.1 coordinate 22,316,838, forward strand.
TTCTATTCCAGCCATTACAATGAGCCTGTCCTCCTATAGCACCTCCCACCAGCCTCCACTGGTATGCTTGTCATCAGCAAGGACTAGGGAGTTTTTTTTTTTTTAGGATAACAAGAAACAGAATAGAGCTAAGCCCAGGCAAAATCCTAGAGGAAAACCTGGTTCCGTCTGCTTTTCAACAGACACTGGGAGACAAATTCACATTTTCAGCAGGACAATAACCTAAAACACAAGGCCAAATATACACTGGAGTTGCTTACCAAGACGACATTGGACGTTCCTTTGTGACCTAGTTACAGCTGACTTAAATCGGCTTGAAAATCTACGGCAAGACTTGAAAACGGTTGTCTAGCAATGATCAACAACCAACTTGACAGAGCTTGAAGTTTTTTTTTTTTTTTTAAATAATAATGTGCAAATATTGTACCATCCAGGTGTGCAAAGGTCTTAAAGACTTACCCAGAAAGTCTCACAGCTGTAATTGCTTCCAGAGGTGATTCTAACATGTATTGACTCAGGGGTGTGAATACTTACGTAAATTAGATTTCTGTGTTTCATTTTTAAATAATTTCAACCCCAAAAAATTCACATTGTCATTACGGGGTATTGTGTGTGTGTGTAGATGGATGATAAAAAAAATATTTAATACATTTTGAGTTCAGGCTGTAACACAACAAAATGTGGAATAAGTCAAGGGGTATGAATACTTTCCGAAGGCACTGTATCATGATATGATAGATGGATAGATATGTGTAGCTGTGTATGATGATCTTATCTGCTGTATGGGTTTTCCAGATAAAATGAGTATGCACCTTTTTTTTGAATATTTATAACTCTTATTAAAACAATAACCCCGGGAGTCATGAAAAATTCAAATGTTAGCTGTGGCGTGGCCTTTTAGTTATTGGCTTTGATTATATGTTTGTTTTTATGTGCTTGATAGAACACCATGTCCAAAACAAACATGTGACGGTGTTTAGCAGGAAGCCCCTGTCGGTTTTACCTGGCCAACCGCCCTGTGACTTGGTTAAAGACCAGTTCTGCTCATTTGCTAGAATGTCTCAGTAATGATGTAGCATACTGAATCTGGGAAGCCTATCAGCTTTAGTACTTGTCTGTTGTCATACTAGTTAGTCTTTTATGCTACCACTATGTTAAATGTCTTAAAACACTTTCTTGATTTTATTGTCTTTTCAACAGCAGCATGGAAATAATCAGCCAATCAGAGGAGGAGGAACACTATCGAGGACCAATCCGCCGACACAGAAGCCTCCTAGCCCGCCGCCCGTGACAGGGCCGATGTCAGGGCGTGGCACTCTAGGGTAAGAGGTCTTTTTATTTTTTTTAATGAATGAATCACTTTTTATCGCCACTATTAACTGAGCCAACATGTTAGAAGGCAGGGCGTTTGGTATCCTAGCCGGTGCACAGAGTTAGTCACGTCCTGATCTTTTATATAAAATAGCAGTGTAACACTAATTCTGGGCTTTAGTGACTGCTGTGGAACATCCAGCTGAATAGATAAGTTGGATTTTGAATGGTCCTGTGCAGATTTCCACTGACTGTTACTGTTAAGCGCATTGCAGTTTGTTGAGGCCATGGCCTTTTAATAAAGGTTGTGGAAAAGGTTACTATGTTGTTGGTATGCTGTGCATGTATGTAACAAGTGGGATTGGGTGCACATGTACATCGTGGCCAGGGGCAGACTGGGACCAGAAATCGACCCTGGTATTTCTAACACATCGGGCCATTTTATTCCTCGAGGCCCCCACACTGGCCCATTTTCTTTTTTCCCCTTTAGGACCCTATTATGAGCCAGATAATTATATTTTTGTGCAAAAACCTCAAGTTAGACAAGCCCACTGGGGCTAGAAATAGACCAGCCCGTCTGGCATTTGCCTGGAATGCCAGATGTCCAGTCTGCCACTGATCGTGGTGTTGCATTCTATTGCATTCCAACTAAACGTTCACATTTTAAGAGGTAACTTCCATTTGTGAATAGGGACATTTTCTCCATTATTTTCAATGAGGATATTTTTGTATTCATTGATCTACAGTGCCTTCAGAAAGTATTCACACCCCTTGACTTATTGCACGTTTTGTTGTGATGCAGCCTGCATTTAAAATTGATTAAATTGAGTGTTTGTGTCACTGGCCTAGACACAATACCCCATAATGTCAAAGTGGAATTGTTTTTTTAATTGTTTTTTTATATTAAAAATGAAAAGCTGAAGTCAATAATTTTAGTATTCAACCCCTTTGTTATGGCAAGCTTAAATAAGTTTGGGAGTAAAAATGTGCTTAACAAATCACATAAGTTAAATAGACTCATTCTGTGTGCAATAATGGCGTTTACCATTATTTGTGAATGACTAACTCATCTCAGTACACCAACCATACAATTTGCAAGGCATTGGAAAACCTCCCTGGTCTTTGTGGTTGTAAGATCCCTCAGTCAAGCAGTGAATTTCAACCACGAAGACCAGGGAGGTTTTCCAATGCCTTGCAAAGGGCACCTATTGGTCGATTAAAACCATTTATGAAAAAAGTAAACAGACCCCTGATTCTCATGCATTACGACTCATTCTGTTCTTATTCTCTTTTTATCTCCCCCCTTTCTATCTTTGGTTGACTTTGACAGACGCAATACGCCCTATAAAACTCTGGAGCCGGTGAAACCGCCCACAGTACCCAACGACTACATGACCAGCCCTGCTCGTCTAGGCAGCCAGCACAGCCCTGGGCGCACTGCTTCTCTCAACCAGAGACAAAGAACCCACAGGTAACTAACACGCTAGGGATGCAGGTAGCCTTGCGTTTAAGAGCGGTCGGTGGTCCAGTAACCGAAAGGTCTCTGGTTCGAAACCCGATCCGACTAGGTGAAAAATCTGCCGATGTGCCCTTGAGCAAGGCACTTAACCCTAATTCCTCCTGTAAGTCGCTCTGGATAAGAGCGTCTGCTAAATTACTACAATGTAAAAAATGTGACCATACCAGTATCGCAATATTTTTTACATGAAGCAGACTCTTTGGTCCTTTTTTAAAAACCTGCTGTATGTAAAATATTGTGTGCTTGGAAAATGTTTATTTCCAACAGAAGGGCAGTTTTCCTGAAGATGTTTAAATCCGCTTCGTGTTTTGTTTCATTGCCATGATACTAACCAGTAAAACACACTCACACAGGCACGCGTACACACACACACGCGCCTAGTGGTTAGAGCATTGGGCCTGTAACCGAAAGGTTGCTGGATCGAATCCCCGAGCTGACATGGGTCGTTCTGCCCCTGAACAAGGCATTTAACCCACTGTTCCCCGATAGGTTGTCATTGTAAATAAGAATTTGTTATTAACTGACTTGCCTAGTTAAATAAATGTAATCTGCGCGCAGACCGATGGATAGACACATATACTATTGTCCTACTCAACAGCTCTGAATGTCTCTCCCACAGCCTCTGTGTTCTAACATGGGTATGACAAAAGGAACCCCCCCCCCCCCCAAATACTTTGTATCCCCCATGTCTTACAAACATTTCTAATCTCTACACTTATCCATCAGCTTAATGTGCTTTCACACCTCCCCAGCCCAAATACTGTAAATCCAACATTCAACTGACAAGACCCGGAAGGCTTCAGCCGTTTGGGAATGAATGTTCCTCAAGGCCTGCGGCGTAAAGTGTCCTTCGAAAGTCCTAAGTCCTCTGTACATTTAGACCCCTGCCACGATCACTGACTGAAATGTGTCCGTCAGAAAGCCACGCTGAGATATGAGTCACGAGTGATTTTGAAGTTGTTTCATTAGCTAAGAAGGCTGTGCTGCTGACTGAGATGGTCATAAATATTACATCACTTTTCTCTTTTTTTTCTCCTGTCCCTCTATCATTTTGGCACACATGCTATTCCCTTTCCCTTACTTTGCTATTTTCTCTCCCCTTTGTTCTTTCTCTCTTTTGCGCTCTCTCTCGCTTCGCTATCTCGTGCGCTCTCTCTCGCTTCGCTATCTCGTGCGCTCTCTCTCGCTTCGCTATCTCGTGCGCTCTCTCTCGCTTCGCTATCTCGTGCGCTCTCTCTCGCTTCGCTATCTCGTGCGCTCTCTCTCGCTTCGCTATCTCGTGCGCTCTCTCTCGCTTCGCTATCTCGTGCGCTCTCTCTCGCTTCGCTATCTCGTGCGCTCTCTCTCTCTCGCTGTCTCGTGCGCTCTCTCTCTCTCGCTGTCTCGTGCGCTCTCTCTCTCTCGCTGTCTCGTGCGCTCTCTCTCTCTCGCTGTCTCGTGCGCTCTCGCTGTCTCGCTGTCTCGTGCGCTCTCGCTGTCTCGCTGTCTCGTGCGCTCTCTCTCTCTCTCGCTGTCTCGTGCGCTCTCTCTCTCTCTCGTGCGCTCTCTCTCTCTCTCGTGCGCTCTCGCTATCTCGTGCGCTCTCGCTCTCTCGTGCGCTCTCGCTCTCTCGTGCGCTCTCGCTCTCTCGTGCGCTCTCGCTCTCTCGTGCGCTCTCTCGTGCTCTTTCTCGTGTGCTCTCTCTCTCTCGCTTTCTCGCGCGCTCTCTCTCTCTCGCTATCTCGTGGGCTCTCTCTCTCGCTATCTCGTGGACTCTCTCTCGCTATCTCGTGGACTCTCTCTCGCTATCTCGTGGGCTCTCTCTCGCTATCTCGTGGGCTCTCTCTCTCGCTCTCTCGTGCGCTCTCTCTCTCTCTCGCTATCTCGTGCGCTCTCTCTCTCTCTCGCTCTCTCGTGCGCTCTCTCTCTCTCTCGCTCTCTCGTGCGCTCTCTCTCTCTCTCGCTATCTCGTGCGCTCTCTCTCTCTCTCGCTATCTCGTGCGCTCTCTCTCTCTCTCGCTATCTCGTGCGCTCTCTCTCTCTCTCGCTATCTCGTGCGCTCTCTCTCTCTCGCTATCTCGTGCGCTCTCTCTCTCTCGCTGTCTCGTGCGCTCTCTCTCTCTCGCTGTCTCGTGCGCTCTCTCTCTCTCGCTGTCTCGTGCGCTCTCTCTCTCTCGCTGTCTCGTGCGCTCTCTCTCTCTCGCTGTCTCGTGCGCTCTCTCTCTCTCTCGCTGTCTCGTGCGCTCTCTCTCTCTCTCGCTGTCTCGTGCGCTCTCTCTCTCTCGCTGTCTCGTGCGCTCTCTCTCTCTCTCGCTGTCTCGTGCGCTCTCTCTCTCTCTCGCTGTCTCGTGCGCTCTCTCTCTCTCTCGCTGTCTCGTGCGCTCTCGCTGTCTCGTGCGCTCTCGCTGTCTCGTGCGCTCTCGCTGTCTCGTGCGCTCTCGCTGTCTCGTGCGCTCTCTCTCTCTCTCGTGCGCTCTCGCTATCTCGTGCGCTCTCGCTATCTCGTGCGCTCTCGCTCTCTCGTGCGCTCTCGCTCTCTCGTGCGCTCTCGCTCTCTCGTGCGCTCTCGCTCTCTCGTGCGCTCTCGCTCTCTCGTGCGCTCTCGCTCTCTCGTGCGCTCTCTCTCTCGCTGTGCGCGCTCTGTCTCTCTCTCGCTGTGCTCGCTCTGTCTCTCTCTCGCTGTGCTCGCTCTGTCTCTCTCTCGCTGTGCGCGCTCTGTCTCTCTCTCGCTGTGCGCGCTCTGTCTCTCTCTCGCGCTGTGCGCGCTCTGTCTCTCTCTCGCGCTGTGCGCGCTCTGTCTCTCTCTCGCGCTGTGCGCGCTCTGTCTCTCTCGCCGTGCGCGCTCTCTCTCTCTTGCTGTGCGCGCTCTCTCTCTCTCTCGCTGTGCGCGCTCTCTCTCTCTCTCTCGCTGTGCGCGCTCTCTCTCTCTCTCTCTCGCTGTGCGCGCTCTCTCTCTCTCTCGCTGTGCGCGCTCTCTCTCTCTCTCGCTGTGCGCGCTCTCTCTCTCTCTCTCTCTCTCTCGCTGTGCGTGCTCTCTCTCTCTCGCTGTGCGCGCTCTCTCTCTCTCGCTGTGCGCGCTCTCTCTCTCTCTCTCGCTGTGCGCGCTCTCTCTCTCTCGCTGTGCGCGCTCTCTCTCTCTCGCTGTGCGCGCTCTCTCTCTCTCGCTGTGCGCGCTCTCTCTCTCTCGCTGTGCGCGCTCTCTCTCTCTCGCTGTGCGCTCTCTCTCTCTCTCGCTGTGCGCTCTCTCTCTCTCTCGCTGTGCGCGCTCTCTCTCTCTCGCTGCGCGCGCTCTCTCTCTCGCTGCGCGCGCGCTCTCTCTCTCTCTCTCTCTCTCGCTGTGCGCGCTCTCTCTCTCTCGCTGTCTCGTGCGCTCTCTCTCTCGCTGTGCGCGCTCTCTCTCTCTCTCGCTGTGCGCGCTCTCTCTCTCTCGCTGCGCGCTCTCTCTCTCTCTCGCTGTGCGCGCTCTCTCTCTCTCGCTGTGCGCGCTCTCTCTCTCTCGCTGTGCGCGCTCTCTCTCTCTCGCTGTGCGCGCTCTCTCTCTCGCTGTGCGCGCTCTCTCTCTCTCTCTCGCTGTGCGCGCTCTCTCTCTCTCTCTCGCTGTCTCGTGCGCTCTCTCTCTCGCTGTGCGCGCTCTCTCTCTCGCTGTGCGCGCTCTGTCTCTCTCTCGCTGTGCGCGCTCTGTCTCTCTCTCGCTGTGCGCTCTCTCTCTCTCTCTCTGCTGTGCGCGCTCTCTCTCTCTCTCGCTGTGCGCGCTCTCTCTCTCTCTCTCGCTGTGCGCGCTCTCTCTCTCTCTCTCTCTCTCTCGCTGTGCGCGCTCTCTCTCTCGCTGTGCGCGCTCTCTCTCTCTCTCTCTCGCTGTGCGCGCTCTCTCTCTCGCTGTGCGCGCTCTCTCTCTCTCTCGCTGTGCGCGCTCTCTCTCTCTCGCTGTGCGCGCTCTCTCTCTCTCGCTGTGCGCGCGCTCTCTCTCTCTCTCTCGCTGTGCGCGCTCTCTCTCTCTCTCTCGCTGTGCGCGCTCTCTCTCTCTCTCGCTGTGCGCGCTCTCTCTCTCTCGCTGCGCGCGCTCTCTCTCTCTCTCGCTGCGCGCGCTCTCTCTCTCGCTGCGCGCGCTCTCTCTCTCGCTGCGCGCGCTCTCTCTCTCTCTCGCTGCGCGCGCTCTCTCTCTCGCTGCGCGCGCTCTCTCTCTCTCGCTGCGCGCGCTCTCTCTCTCTCTCGCTGCGCACGGGCGCTCTCTCTCTCTCGCTGTGCGCACGGGCGCTCTCTCTCTCTCGCTGTGCGCACGGGCGCTCTCTCTCTCTCGCTGTGCGCACGGGCGCTCTCTCTCTCTCGCTGTGCGCACGGGCGCTCTCTCTCTCTCGCTGTGCGCACGGGCGCTCTCTCTCTCTCGCTGTGCGCACGGGCGCTCTCTCTCTCTCGCTGTGCGCACGGGCGCTCTCTCTCTCTCGCTGTGCGCACGGGCGCTCTCTCTCTCTCGCTGTGCGCACGGGCGCTCTCTCTCTCTCGCTGTGCGCGCGGGCGCTCTCTCTCTCTCGCTGTGCGCGCGGGCGCTCTCTCTCTCGCTGTGTCGCGGGGCGCTCTCTCTCTCTCGCTGTGTCGCGGGCGCTCTCTCTCTCTCGCTGTGTCGCGGGCGCTCTCTCTCTCGCTGTGTCGCGGGCGCTCTCTCTCTCTCGCTGTGTCGCGGGCGCTCTCTCTCTCTCGCTGTGTCGCGGGCGCTCTCTCTCTCTCGCTGTGTCGCGGGCGCTCTCTCTCTCTCTCGCTGTGTCGCGGGCGCTCTCTCTCTCTCGCTGTGTCGTGCGCTAGCTCGCTGTTTCGATCTCCACCATTGAGTCATGGGAGAGTGCATCTTCAGCAGGGAGCAGGTTTGCCCTGTTTTAGATGAGTAGATGTGGGTACCATCATTTGATATGGTTATAATATGCTTTAAACTCATATGGTTATAATATGCTTTAAACTCATATGGTTATAATATGCTTTAAACTCATATGGTTATAATATGCTTTAAACTCATTTGATATGTTACCACACATCAATACTGCAGGACAAATGGTTCACCAAATATCATGGATATGTACGATAAATTGTGTTCAATACCAAGACTGCCAGCAAGACTGCCAGCAAGACCGCCGCTTTTTGTCCTTGCCTGTCTATCAGCAACCATTTAAGGTCTTTCAAACCAGGTGTTATTTCATCTTAACTTGAATTGCTCAAACAATATCAGTGACTTTTACAGTTATGGAGGAGCAAAAACTCAATCAAGTGCAAAAATGACATACTGCAGCCTTCTAGGTTGGGAGCTGTGAACCACTGCAGTACATTCAAAAACCTGGGTCCTTGTGTAGTCTCATTCTCTCCCTGACCTGGAAACTGTCCTGTCTGCTCTCCTACTGCTCTCCACACACACACTCTGTTTATCAGTCTCTGCCGTCTCTACCTGCCTGAGCCCTGATTCAATAAGTGTGTGCGCGTGCGTATGTGTGTGCTGGTGCATGGTGGGAGTCAAGCTTTCACCAACTCCGTGTTGTGGTGGTCTGATTTATATGAAATCTGATCTCTGGCGACGTGGTTGGGCTAGAGACAGAAAGGAGAGGCTGAGACAGACGAGCGTAGGAGGAGTGATGGACCTGGAGATGGAGCACTATAGGGAGGGAGGGAGGGAGAGACGGAGGTGATTTGATTTCAGCTACTGAGAGGGATGGCAAGAGAGAACTGACAGTGAAAGGCAGACAGGATGGGAAATGTGCATTATTACACAGAGGGGGCTTATCTTATCTCACACAGGGGGGGCTTATCTTATCTCACACAGAGGGGGCTTATCTTATCTCACACAGAGGGGGCTTATCTTATCTCACACAGAGGGGGCTTATCTTATCTCACACAGAGGGGGCTTATTTTATCTCACACAGGGGGGGCTTATTTTATCTCACACAGGGGGGGCTTATCTTATCTCACACAGGGGGGGCTTATCTTATCTCACACAGAGGGGGCTTATCTTATCTCACACAGAGGGGGCTTATCTTATCTCACACAGAGGGGGCTTATCTTATCTCACACAGAGGGGGCTTATCTTATCTCACACAGAGGGGGCTTATCTTATCTCACACAGAGGGGGCTTATCTTATCTCACACAGAGGGGGCTTATCTTATCTCACACAGAGGGGGCTTATCTTACCCCTTTTCTCATCCTCACTGGATCACATAGTCATAGTAAACCCCTGACTCTTCCCATCCTTCTAGGGATTCCTAGCCAGACCATTGATCTGACGCCCTGCAGCTGACCTGGAGGCTAAGGCGGGGCTTATAGGCTTTGACATAATGCCTCTCCTATGGTATGGACTGAGTGTACAAAACATTAAGTACACCTTTCCATGACACAAACTGACCAGGTGAAAGGTGTTAAATCCACTTCAATCAGTGTAGGTGAAAGGGAGGAGACCGGTTAAAGACCGTTTCCCGTGTGTATCAAGAATGGTCCACCACCCAAAGGACATCCAGCCTACTTGACACAACTGTGGGAAGCATTGGAGTCAACATGGACCAACATCCCTGTGGAACGCTTTCAACACCTTGTAGAGTCCATGCCCTGACGAATTGAGGCTGTTCTGAGGGCAAAAGGAGGGGTGGGGGTGCAACTCAATATTAGGAAGGTGTCCTTAGTGTTTTGTACTCACTGTAGATGTACTGTATCGACCACAGTGTGTCTAGCTGTGTTCTGTTGGTACCAGGCTCAGTGGAATCATATCTGCTGCATTCAATCTTGACATTCTTGATGAATGTGAAGTCCTCCAGACACAATATAAATGGTGTAGTGGTTCTGAAGGGCTGTTACCTCTCGCCCTGTGACTGACAGGTTGCCTTGTAGGATTCTAAATGGGACATGGGCATACCAGCTGTGTGCACAAGGGATACCTACTGTCTCCTCTGCGGGTTGCCCTGAATACATTTCTTCTCTCTCTTTCTTTCCCTTTCTCTCCAGTGGTAGCAGTGGGGGTAGTGGTAGCAGGGAGAACAGCGGGAGCAGCAGTATTGGCATTCCCATCGCCGTGCCTACGCCCTCCATTCCCAACTCTGGACCAGGTGAGTGGGAGTTAACTGTACTGTATAGGAACATGGGGTCAATCACACTGGGTATGTTGGAATCTTGTTATGTGTTATCACTCCTAAGCCACCATCTCCTCTCTCTCTGTGTGTCGCTCTCTCTCTGTGTGTCGCTCTCTCTCTGTGTGTCGCTCTCTCTCTGTGTGTCGCTCTCTCTCTGTGTGTCGCTCTCTCTCTCTGTGTGTCGCTCTCTCTCTCTGTGTGTCGCTCTCTCTCTCTGTGTGTCGCTCTCTCTCTCTGTGTGTCGCTCTCTCTCTCTGTGTGTCGCTCTCTCTCTCTGTGTGTCGCTCTCTCTCTCTGTGTGTCGCTCTCTCTCTCTGTGTGTCGCTCTCTCTCTGTGTGTCGCTCTCTCTCTGTGTGTCGCTCTCTCTCTCTGTGTGTCGCTCTCTCTCTCTGTGTGTCGCTCTCTTGTGTGTCGCTCTCTTGTGTGTCGCTCTCTATCTCTCTCTCTGTGTGTCGCTCTCTCTCTCTCTCTGTGTGTCGCGCTCTCTCTCTCTCTCTCTCTGTGTGTCGCGCTCTCTCTCTCTCTCTGTGTGTCGCTCTCTCTCTCTCTCTGTGTGTCGCTCTCTCTCTCTCTCTGTGTGTGTCGCTCTCTCTCTCTCTGTGTGTCGCTCTCTCTCTCTCTCTGTGTGTCGCTCTCTCTCTCTCTCTCTCTGTGTGTCGCTCTCTCTCTCTCTCTCTGTGTGTCGCTCTCTCTCTCTCTCTCTGTGTCGCTCTCTCTCTCTCTCTGTGTCGCTCTCTCTCTCTCTCTGTGTCGCTCTCTCTCTCTCTCTCTCTCTCTCTCTCTCTGTCTCTCTGTCTCTCTGTCTCTCTCTCTCTCTCTCTCTGTGTCTCTCTGTCTCTCTCTCTCTCTGTCTCTCTGTCTCTCTCTCTCTCTGTCTCTCTCTCTCTCTGTGTCTGTCTCTCTCTCTCTGTCTCTCTGTCTCTCTCTCTCTCTCTCTCTCTCTCTGTGTCTCTCTCTCTCTGTGTCTCTCTCTCTCTGTGTCTCTCTCTCTCTCTCTGTGTGTCTCTCTCTCTCTCTCTCTGTGTCTCTCTCTCTCTCTGTGTCTCTCTCTCTCTCTCTGTGTCTCTCTCTCTCTCTCTGTCTCTCTCTCTGTGTGTGCATTGTGACTACAGAAACATTCATCCATAAACACATACTACTCTCTCATTGAAAATCCAGATCGTGAAGTGAGTACTAGCACAGACAGAAAATGCACAGAACACACACACTCACGTCACACAAGGGGAAAATACAAACGGCACAATTAAACAAAGTGTAAACGAGTTGTGCTGCTGGAGGACTGAGTGAGTGAGGTTTTTTAGAACAAAGCTAATTTTACCAGACAGAGGGCTCATAACGACCTATTGTGTTCTGAGATTCTCACCGTCTCTCTCTGCCTCTGTGTGTAAATAGGCCATCCTGTATTAGGGGGCGGCTCAAAGGTAAAGAGAATAGAAGACTACAGGTGATTTTGTAGTTGGAAACGGAACAGGGAGTTTGGCTGTGTGAGATGAGGTGTCCTGTTGGCCTGTTGAGGTCGAGAGAGAAAGGAGACAGAGCTGGATATTAGTGACAGGATATCAGGCCAGCGAGACTAGAGCTGTCTGTAAGCCTGTCACCATGGTAACGCACACTCCATACTGTATAGCCACAGCGGCGTGTGTGTGTGTGCCTGTTGCCTTCTTCTTGCAAAGGTGTTGTATGAAATGTTCATGTGTTAATCGTATATAAAAGTGTTGTGAGATGGTACCTAACACCAACGTTGCCAACCAGCTTGAAACCCCCGATCAGTCACTAACGGAGTGGTTCTGACAAATACTCGTTTCAGTCCCGCCAATGTCCGCTCTCCCACCCCCTCCTCCTCCACTTCCTGGTCATCAGGCTCCTCCGCCGCCTCCTCTCCCGGGGCAGGGCACCCCAAGGGCTCCTGCAGTGATAGGTGAGCCCAAATAACCACCACCCACTAGACTGTACCGCCGCTCCTCGAAACCCCCTCCTCTCTGGCTGTCGCTATTAGAGGGTTTACATGTGTGAGAATGTGTGTGTGCCTCTTCCAGCCTGGTGTTTTAACAATGGGTCCATCCGGTGGTGTTGGTGGGGATCACTTGGTGGTGGTGGGGATCACTTGGTGGTGGTGCTTGGGTTCTGGTTCTCTATATTCATCCAGGTTATGTCAAATGGGACACTGCCCCAGACAGGGCAGCACGCCGCCGCCGCCCCAGACAGGGCAGCACGCCCCAGACAGGGCACTGCAGAAGTCTCTAAAGGAACAATGTTCTTTTCCAGCTCTAGGCTCCAGAAACCAGTATGCATGTTAATTAAAGTGCAGGTTAATTCAATTTGGACATTTTCCATTCAGCCCCCGGGCTATATTTGATTAAATTACCAACCCCTATTTACTTTGTTCAATTGATTTTACGAAGTTCAAAATTACCACACTTTGATAAGGGAAGAGACTCCTTCTGCATTGTGCGTAATGTGCTTTTGGGAAATGATTTATGTGTGGTTGATATGACTCTGTCTCGGGTGATATGAAGTCAGTCAAATTGGCTTGTATCCGTTTCATCTCAGAAGCAAATTGAGGTTGTGTGCATCTTATGGGACTGTTGGGTTTTCCGAAGCAGGGCTCCAAATGTGTGACGGGTTTGATTTGATTGACTGTCATAGCTTTGAAGTACAGGGGACTGTATGTATCGAGCATCTCAGAGTAGGAGTGCTGATATCGGATCAGTTGAGCCTTTTTTAGATCGTAATGAAATGGATGAAACGGACAAAATGGACCGGGATCCCAGATCGGCACTCCTACTGATGCTTTGTAAATATGGTCTTCATATATGGTTGTATGGGTTTTTGGATGTATCAATGTGAAATGTTACAGATTGTGTCTGTATGTTTGAGTGAAGTGGCTGTCCAGAATAGGCATGCAGCAGTTGCTCAGTGTTATGACAAGTCGTGGCATCCTAACATATCAATTATGACAACTGACATAACCCTGCTATGACCCTGTGCTGTCATTCAAGATGGCCGCTACCGCAACAACAACAAAAAACAACCTGCCACAAATCGAGAAAGAAACATATTTTTTTCCTCAGGTCATCAAAGAAAAACCTCAGAATTGTGGGGGCTATACTTATGAACTCTTTCCTCAGGACTAACCCCTTTGGAAAATGTTAACGGTTATCTTTTAACGTTGGAAAACATGTCACAATGACTACCACATCTCACCCATGGTTTATTAACCCGTAACTGCGTGTCGAGACCGAGGGTCAGTCAAAGGGACATTCTGGACATGTTTTCATCTATATGGTTACGCAGTGGTCTGTTCCCCAACCTGTTCCGGCTCCACTCATCACTATCTGAGAGGAGAGCTTCTCCAGAGAGCTACTGTTATCGTTCTACACACACACACACACACACACACACACACACACACACACACACACACACACACACACACACACACACACAGTCACCAGTATCTGAGAGGAGAGCTTCTCCAGAGAGCTACAGTTATCATTCTACACACACACACACACACACACACACACACAGTCACCAGTATCTGAGAGGAGAGCTTCTCCAGAGAGCTACAGTTATCATTCTACACACACACACACACACACACACACACACACACACACACACTCAGTCACCAGTATCTGAGAGGAGAGCTTCTCCAGAGAGCTACAGTTCTCATTCTACACACACACACACACACACACACACACACACACACACACACTCAGTCACCAGTATCTGAGAGGAGAGCTTCTCCAGAGAGCTACAGTTCTCATTCTACACACACACACACACACACACACACACACACACACACTCAGTCACCAGTATCTGAGAGGAGAGCTTCTCCAGAGAGCTACAGTTATCATTCTACACACACACACACACACACACACACTCAGTCACCAGTATCTGAGAGGAGAGCTTCTCCAGAGAGCTACAGTTATCATTCTACACACACACTCAGTCACCAGTATCTGAGAGGAGAGCTTCTCCAGAGAGCTACAGTTATCATTCTACACACACACACACACACACACACACACACACACACTCAGTCACCAGTATCTGAGAGGAGAGCTTCTCCAGAGAGCTACAGTTATCATTCCACACACACACACACACACACACACACACACACACACACTCAGTCACCAGTATCTGAGAGGAGAGCTTCTCCAGAGAGCTACAGTTATCATTCTACACACACACACACACACACACACACACACACACACACACACACACACACACTCAGTCACCAGTATCTGAGAGGAGAGCTTCTCCAGAGAGCTACAGTTATCATTCCACACACACACACACACACACACACACACTCAGTCACCAGTATCTGAGAGGAGAGCATCTCCAGAGAGCTACCGTTATCTGACCCAGTAAACAGGAAATACCCAACTGGAAGAAAACACATTCTACACACACACACTTTTTCATATTTACTGCACACTCACTCATAAACACACACACACTCCCTCATTCAAATATTTTGACGACACAATCATGAAATATGCTTTAACTGCTGCAGTAATATTTATTGCTGTGAAAATGCTGACGCGTGACAAATGGTAGGCTTCTAGCAAACCTAATGGATTGGCTGTAGTCAGTGTAAATTATATCTGTACTGTACTGCGCCGCAAACGTGTGTGTGTGTGTGTGTGTGTGTGTGTGTGTGTGTGTGTGCTTAAAATGTGTGTATTTCTGAAAAATTCCTCATAGTGCACGTTTTTACATCGTCCGAAAAGTCCTGCAATTTGAATACAGCAAAGAACGTGTGTCACTGTGTAATTACTGCAATGCAGGTTCAATTTCATTGAGCCCTAAACCCATGTACAGTGGACTGCCAGAACTGCCAGAACGTTTCATTGAGCCCTAAACCCATGTACAGTGGACTGCCAGAACGCCACAGGAGAAGCCTAAGCTGCTATCCCCTTTCAACTGTCTCCTAGCCTCAAATTATGTGTGTCTTCTATTCTCCCCTACCTCTTTTACAAAACAAATGTACACTGAGGCACAAGTAATCTATTATACCAAGCATGCTTTTTGGGTGAAGATTTTGTGATTGTAGCCAATGATGGATGGAAGTAAACGTTTCTGCACTAAAGGAACGCATCCGGGCGTAAATAAACATGACTCCTTCTCCATCAGGATTGGCTGTGGTGTCGCCTGTCCCTCCCCCTTCCCTTTTTCTGGGTCTCTGTGATTGGTGGTGATGCTGGTGGTTCAGTTGCTTCGGGGATCCAATGATTGCTCTGCCGATTTTGGGTCTACTCTGTTGTTGGGTGTCACTGATTCATTTGCTGGGCTCTCTCTCTCTCTCTCTCTCTCTTTCTCTCCCTCTTTCTGTCCTCCCCTTTTGTCATTTCCTCTCTCTCTGACTCTCCCTCCCCTCCTCTATCCCTTTCTCTCTTTCTGTGGGTGTTTTCTACTTCAGCGGTGGCTCCCGGGCCTGGTCTAGGCCCCATCCCCATGTCCCAGTTCGGCACCATCTCACGGCAGATCTCACGGCACAACTCCACCACCTCCTCGGTCTCCATGGTTTCGGCCACGGGCACCTACCGCCGGGCGCCGTCCGTCAGCTCCCAGTTCTCCCTGCAGCAGCAGCAGCAGCAGGCCCTACAGCTACAACAGCAGCAGATACAGCAGCCATACATTAACGGGGGCACCCCCGCCTACCCCCACAACTCAAGTAAGACACTCATGCCCCCCCCAGACACCAACAGCCCTCTATTAGACGGGAGATGGATAGTTTCCCCCTCAAGGGAGCTTCCCTCTTATAAACTCCTAGCAAAAGGGAGCTATACTATATCACTCTCTTAGAAAAGGGGTCACTGTCCCGCCGCTGAGTTCTGCGACTCTCACTGGGTGCCACCAAAGCTAATGACACCACTGTGACTACATCAGTATGTCACCTAGCATGTCCCTCTGGTACACAAATACTAAATGTACACAGGTGGAAAATACCACTGGAAACCAACAGACGTCTGTGTCGTCCACGTTCTAAACTATGATGGGCTTTGCAGGCCAGCGTCGTTGGGTTTGTTGTTAAATGATGGTGACCGTTTCTTCAAAGCAGTAGTATTGTCTTGCCTCCTGTCTCAAAGTGCAGGTTAAGGTATTTCTCTCTGGTTGAACGTCTTGTGCATTTATGTAGAATGCTTTCTTGTCCACGGATTTTCCAGCTGATACAATCCAGGCGATCGATATACGCAAGGATTGCAGAGTCACTGCTTTTTGGTCTCCGTTTAAGTACGAGATGACGTTCTCTTAAATCACCATTTCTTAGTGTTTTCACAACCTTTTTTTAAGTGATTTCTTTTTTCTTCTTCCCCATTTCCTAAAATGCACTAGCCAGCCTCCACAAGGTGACTCCAGCTCAAGGTGTCCATTTAACTTAAGCACAGTGTTTATATTTAGTCATGTGCTGTACCCTTCAACACAAACTCCCGTGGGACAACCCACACACACTGTCTCGGTGATGTGGAGGCGAACTCAGTAACGTCATTAAGTCCTGGAAAAGCCAAAAGAAGGATAAAATGTGAGAAACTCAAGCCGACAGCAGCCACCTGTGCTGTTTTGAATTGAGATTGGTCTCGCCTCTCTCATTCACTTGCCCTGTAAAGGACCGTCTGGTGTTTAAAAGGGGGGAGTGTATGGCGGCGTGGTCACATGCTTGGTTCAGTAAAGATCGTGACTTGGGCCTGGGGTTGATCTCAAATGCCTATAGAGCAAGCTTAAACCACTTATCAGTAACCTATTTGGGATGGACAATTTAAATATTGCACCAATCATTTCAAAAATATGTCATAACATCCTTATTTGATTTCAGACCGAAACATCAAACTGTCACAAGATAAATGTAGGCAGTGTGGACATTGGCAACATGCTACACAGACGCAGGCAGGCACAGACGCACGCACACAGACAAGCAGGCAGACGCACACACACACGTCCACCTGAACTGCATTCAAAATGGCACCCAATTCCTTATAAACCTGACGCTGACCTCTAAGGTTTACAGGTTATTTTTAAGATTGGTGGCACTCTTCACGCCACTAGTTGTGAAAGTAACTTGGTTGATTGAGAGCCAGGGTTAGTAGGGTTGCACACAGCACCTCGCTCTGGTCATGTCCCGATACTACAATCATCTGGTTCAGATTGTGATTAGGAGCAGGAAATAGCAACGACAATCAAACCTAATCCCATTTTAATCCCTCAATCTGTACCACTAAATACCTGGGGGAATCTAGACTCTGTCTCTGAACTAAAAACCACAAGCATAGACTGTTTTATGCTTTGTCACACATGCTTTGTCTCGTAATTCTTGCAGAGTATTGCATTGACTTGGATTGGGGGTATTCTGTCTGTTTCTCTTAATATTTTCCTATATTGTTCTGGGTGACTGATATCTGTCCTCTGTCTACTTTATATCCTTGCTTTCTCTATTTCGTTTTGTTTATGTGTATGTCTGTCTGTGTGTCTGTCGGTGTCTGTCTGTTGGTCTGTCTGTCGGTGTGCGCCTGTGGCGGCTTCCAGTGTCTATCGCTCCCCCTCCTCCTCCCATGCCCCAGCTGACTCCACAGATACCTCTGACAGGCTTTGTGGCCAGGGTGCAGGAGAACAGTAAGTCCTGAGGCCCACCACACGCTCTCCTTTTCCCTCTAGATCTAGCTGTAGAACACCTCCGTAGATGTAGAACACCTCCGTAGATGTAGAACACCTCCGTAGATGTAGAACACCTCCGTAGATGTAGAACACCTCCGTAGATGTAGAACACCTCCGTAGATGTAGAACTAGATGTAGAACACCATCATCTGTCAATCACACACAGCATGCCTTGTGCCTGTTCACTCAACATCGTCAATATCATCATCCTCATCTACTGTCTGTGTTAATAAGTAGTTCTGACAGACGCATGCTTATTACCATTGGCACCCATTGCTTTCTTCAGTGCTCCATTCCAGGATTATTTAGGAGAATGTACAATGAAATTGGCAGCTGAAATGGTATTTCCACAAAATCCCATGTGTGCGATAAGGCAAATGTTAAGTATAAAGTATAATTTCACTCAAAAAATGCACTGTATGAGCGGAAGGACTTAACGTATGCGCATGTGTTGTGTGATCAACAGAGAAATAGTGTGCATGCTTTTATGTAACGCTAAAGAAGCTTAGCCTGCTATTGTTAGACAGATTTATGTTACCGGCAGAATTGAAATAGCACCATTTTATTGGTGTTTCTTAAGTATGACGGCTTTAATTTCCAGTAGATGGAGTAAAGCAAAACCCACTTGAATAGTACCCATATCATCCCCTTTGCTATACACAACCCTGAGAATATTTGAGCTCCTATTCCCTTTGGTACAACATATGAATGGTATCATGTTAGATTTATGCAGGTAAACCGCCACGATCCACGCATACTAATTAAGCATCTCATTTAGAGAGCTCGTAACTTACTATTCAGGCTGCAGTCTATTGTATTGTTTTTGACATTACTCGTTTGTGGTCATTCATTTTAACCAAAAAGAGAACTCAAATGTTGTGGGAAGATGATTGAAAGTGTCCAAACAAGTTCACATTAAAGTGCAGCATTGCCTTAGTGGCAAAGAACACTTGCAACTAAATTACATTTCTTAACAAGTGACTTGAACAAGTGACCTGGAGGAACAAAAGTCAAAATCGGCATGCCAACAACTCGCTGTCGTGCATTTGGTCCTTGACCGACTAACCATCGGTGCCTAGCATATACACACCCCTGCATGTTGCTCTGCCACGATTGCATGTTTTTGCATGGTTTTCTCTGTACAGTTGGGCTTGGTTGCATGTGCAACCCACATGTAATGTGCTGTACTGTTTTCTTCGTCCCAGTTTCAGGCAGCGTTCCTAATCTCATTTCTCCCCCCCTCCCTTCTACTGCCGTTTGGCAGTTGCGGACACACCTACTCCGCCTCCGCCTCCTCCGCCGGATGACCTGCCCATGTTTGATGAGGCTCCTCCCCCTCCTCCACCCCCGCCAGTTGACTACGAGGAGGAAGAGGAAGCAGCTGTGGTGCACTACAACGACCCTTATGCTGACGGAGACCCCCAGTGGGCGCCCAAGAGCTACATAGAGAAAGGTGTGCCTCAGGGATCAATACTGACACCACTCTTCTTTACTGAACGCTGCTCTTCTCCCTCCTTACCATACCCTTCACATTTATTTCAACTACACTGCACTATTCAACTACTTAACCTATTAAGCATTAAAGTGCTTAACATCTTCAGGCAAACCTTTTCTCTAATAGGGAGAATCTCAATTGCATTTCCTTGATTCCTTGCGGCCTCTTTTCTCGCCTTGTTCTGAAGACCCACCGGATGAGAAAATCAGGGGGGGAGGGACCTCTGACCACCTCATCCAATGGGTTTTCAGGAGGCGAGGAGAAAGGATGTGAGGGATCAAAAGGGAATGCAATTGAGATGTTCCCTCACTGGTGTTTTTCCCTCCTCTCTTTCCTCCTCAGTGGTGGCCATCTACGACTACGCAGCAGATAAAGACGATGAGCTGAGCTTCGTGGAGGGAGCCATCATCTACATCATCAAGAAGAACGATGACGGCTGGTTCGAGGGCCTAAGCAGCGGGGTCACGGGCTTGTTCCCCGGCAACTACGTCGAGTCCATCATGCACTATGCCGAGTGAAGGCACCCCTACTCCAGTGTATTGATTCAGTCATATCTAGGTTACTACAGAGACCAATAAAAACAGGAGTCTGACCATACAAATCTTAGAGAAGTGATTTTGGATATGACGGAATGCTTGTTCCCTTATACTAATTGCAAATAAATAAAACAATTTATTTTATTTAGGTGTTATGGGTGGGTTGGGGGACATTTTTATAAAGTATACAAAGAATGAATAGAATAAGGCTGATGACGTGCTCACAAGGGCTGTGGTGTAAACATGTTTTCAAAGACCACGGTAAAACTAGCTGAAGGACATTTTAAGTTTTCTTCTTCTTTGTTCTTCCTGTCTACATATGCGCAACATAACACCCGACCCCGACTATTCATTTGTGTTTGTCGACATCTATTGACCTATACATTATTCATGAGCTTATCTTGATTTCTTTGTGTATCAAGAGTATTACGCTATATGGAGCAAATGTCATGCATATGTAGGCATTCTGGTGATCTTGTGTGCACACCTTCAGTGGAAGTGTTACTACTGTTAATTGTATATAATGTGAGTGAGCTGCAGCCTGTTGGGTGTCTAGTGTAAATGCTAATCACGGTATCTCAAGCAGGTTTACATGCCACACATGCAAATGTCCAACAGAAGATTCTGTTCCGTTTTCTATAATCAAGGTTCTCACAATCACAAAGCTGATCCATTTTGGATGTTGAATTCAAACTTAAATGGCTTTTTATGCGTAACAAAACGTTTAACTTTTTATTTCAGTCATTCCTGAAATTAAGTCGATGTAAAGCATGCTAAATTAAAAAATGTATAACCTCTATGTTTTAATGCCATTATGCTTCCATTTTGTTGTAATAATTACATTTTATTTTTTATTGATTGAATTACGTAGATATAAAAGCCATTTTCGGACTTGTTGATGTGATGGTCTTATTTTCTAAATGCTCTAATTTGTATTTAAACATTTGATATTACATTGACATGAAAATGTTCCATCTGGTAATGTATCTAAAGCAACTCATTTTAGTTCCATATCCATCTTAAGGAATATGTCACAGTAATGTTTTACGAATCTGAACAAAATTAACTATCTGTAGGCATAAGTATAATGTAAGCTATTATTAATGGATTAAGAGATTGTAATTCATAGTTTTCAAACTGTTTTGATGTTTTACTATTCCGTAATAATGGAGACCAATATGACAACTCAGATACCTCCTCAGTCTTCACAAAGTAAAAATAGTTTTAGATCTGTCATTTTTAACCTGTAACGGTTTGGTTTCGTAACTCAGGTCTGGATATCTTGATGCCAAATTGTTTTTCTTTTATTGTTCCAAATTGACCCCACCTACTTTGTCCATATTCATTTATAGTTGTAATTATCCCTTAGGAATGACAGACTATCGATTGCTTCATGACAATTCAGGTAGGTGTTTAAGGTTAAGCTGCAAAATTGCAGACTTCACCAGTTTCTTCCTATATGATAAGTCTTTCCTGTCCGGACTCAAAACATGAAAGTAACTGCACACCATTTCAGGTTGTAGCAGCTAATGCCTTGATACTTTTGTTTGCTATGTTATATTCAACATATACAAGTGTTCCAGCTCAATGGGTAGAAATGTCAAAGCTCATCTCTGCCTTTAGTTTGTGTGTATATATATATATATTCATTGAAAAATGAATGTACAGTCTTTTATAATAAACCATTGTCCTATGTACAACTTAGTGGCGTGGTAATTGGGAATGAAAACAAAGGTAAAGCTTGACTTTAAAAAAATAACTTTTAATGTGAGTACACAGTCATTGTGGATGTTAAGGCCTGGGTTTATTAAAGGTCCCGAACAGTCTAAATCACTGTTTTTCATGACATTTGTAGGAAAACTGAATGTTGCTTCTGCATTGATCAAGTTTGATCATAAAGTTACTGGTCCTCTCCCCCCATGTCAAACACTTAATAATCCTTCCTCTTAAGGGATTTGTGACATCACAAAAAGCCTAATTTTAATACACCAATGGTAACATTTTATTCTCTTACCTAATTTAAGCTAGTTATGTCTTTAGCCAGGATGGAACAAAAGCAGGGGATGGGTTGCCCACAACTCAGTGGTCATGTCATTACATTAAGACACATGCCAAACAAAATTCATAACTTCTTGACACCATTATGATCACCTCTTTCCTTGACAAACTGACCAGGTGGAAACTATGATCCCTTATTGATGTCACCTGTTAAATCCACTTCAAATCAGTGTAGATGAAGGGGAGGAGACAGGTTAAAGGAAGATTTTTAAGCCTCGAGACAATTGAGACATGGAGTGTGTGTGCCATTCAGAGGGTGAATGGGCAAGACAAAAATGTATGTGCCTTTGAACAGGGTATGGTAGTAGGTGCCAGGCACAGCGGTTTGTGTGTGTGAAGAACTGCAACGCTGCTGGGTTTTTCACACTCAAACAGTTACCCGTGTGTATCAAGAATGGTCCACCACCCAAAGGACATCCAGTCAACTTGACAGAACTGTAGGAAGCATTAGAGTCAACATCCCTGTGTAACTCTTGACACCTTGCAGAGTCCATGCCCCGACAAATTGAGGCTGTTCTGCGGGCAAGGGGTTGCAACTCAATATTAGGAAGGTAGTTCCTAATGTTTTGTAAACACATAAATAAAAAGCCCAACTGAAATTGTCCAAGGTGAATCAGCTAGCTAGCGTGATAAACAGTGCTGACAATTCCATTTGGGCTAGCTCACTAAATTATATAGCCAACGTTTTGTCTACATTGATAGTTACAATAACCAAACAGGATAAACAAATTTTGTGAAACCATGATTTGATAAATGACCGGATGTTGCATGCAATTTCATTGTTGTTTGAGTTCCTTTGTGTTTCAGCAAATTTGCTTGAGATAATCTCACTAGCACTGCATCCATGTTGCTTGGGAACGCCTGTCAAAGTGAGCTCCCCGCCCACTAGCTCCCCGCCCACTGACTCAATCGTTGCGGACTTCCTGGTAGTTTGACATGAGAGAAAAAAAATATATTATTTCTCAAACTTGAAAATATTGTGGGTGATGTTTTAGTCACTCAAAAGGCTACGTTACATGGGAATCAGAATGACTGTTTGGGACCTTTAATCACTTGCGACAGGAAATACCTACAATATGACATTCTCCAATTGACAAGAGTCACCCTGACAGACGTTTGACATGTGGCCGTTACGGTGCGAACTGCGGGCGGATCTACGAGCAACGTCTTAATACAGATCCACACACACACACAATAATGATACTCCATCTTGACTCATCAAGGAATTACAATGATTCTGCAGGGTCCATTCCGCCGCAAGCCTCACGTGTAATAACAACCGCCTTTGATGACCAAATACAGTCTTGCCGGTATGGCGGTGGCTGCATTTACAGTACTGTATACACTGAAAATCATGTTCCAACAATGATCCTGGAGGGTCCCTGTGCATATAGGTCTGTGTTCATGCCTCATTGAAGTGCTATTTGAACGCTTTGTTGAAGTTCAATTGAAGAATAGGTGGGGGGGTTGGTTCAGAAACCTGTAGACGCAGGGGTCCTACAGGACTAGCATTAAAAACCACTGGTGTCAATAACATATCCCTCTTTTCTGTGAGGACCTTAGGGTTTTCCAGTGGGGAGAAAGAAGCCATGGGTAATGTGAAGCAGTGCATCTCACTCAAAAGTCAGTCCTGAAGAACCTGTGTATGCACCGTTTAGTTCCACCTTTAACTTAGTTATGTACAAAAAGCTGCATAAACAGTGCTCCATCAGGACCCACTGGGAATATCACTGATGAAACATTAACCACGTTCCCTCATCATCATCATCATCATCATCCTGGCATCTAACCCTCCATGGGGGGGCTTCCACAAGTGAAGCCTGGGGGTGGGAGCTCACTTGTCGCGGGTGAGGACCATCTCAGTGAGCCTGATGAGGGCGTCCCGTTCCGGGGAGGGCCTGAGCAGGCTGATCTGCCGGATGGCCTCCCGGCAGTAGCTCCGGGCCAGGTAGTTGGTCTGATCCACACCATCACTCTGAGGGAAGGAGAAACCAGGCGGGTGGATTTTATGAAGCCCCTTATTACATCAGCAGTTGTCACAAAGTGCTTTACAGACACCCAGCATAAAACCCCAAATAGTAAGCAATGCAGAGGCAGACAACATAACCATAGGACCAATAGAATTTTCAGATTGTGTTTTTATACACGCAAATTCTCACAAAAGGTAGAAATGTGTCCGTCCATCTTCATCAACAGCCTTACCTCCAGGACATACTGCCAGGCCCGATCCACGTCTCCAGTGGTGCTGAACCGCCTCATAATCATAGCATGCAGCTCAGGAAACTAAAGTGTAAATGGTAAAATACACCGTCACAGACTACACAGTTAGGCACATACATACATACCAGTTAGTCACTGTGTTTCAATCTAGAAATAGCAATGTTGGACAGTAACTAGAAAAGTTATTAATTTCCCATATGGGGAGCTAAAGGTTGACTGTTCAACTCTCACAAACACACAGAACACACCTGTTGACAGGCAAATAAGACTGGTCCGGTGGCCAGGCCCAGCTTAAGGTCTGTAGCCGAAGGCTTTCCTAGCTGGCTGGCGCATGCTGTGAAGTCCAGCACATCATCCACCAGCTAGGACACACAGAATTAACATGAAGTCAACTTTAATAACTTCATTCATTTATTTTAAAAAAACAGTAAAAAAAAGTAAGAAGATTATACAACACCCATTCAAGAGGCAAAAGCAAATATCAGAAATGTACCTGAAAGGCGATGCCTACGTTCCTCCCGTACTGAAAGGCTATTTCCTGTACCTCTGGATCCGAGTTCACCAGAATAGATACCTTGAATGGAAAATGACAGCCAGTCAACACACACCTTTTCAGTTCTGCCCTAGGACTTCCTGGAAGTCTGTTATTGTTGTGGAGATAGAACGTACATACTGCTTTACAACTGTTTGCTATAAGACTGGCAGTCTTCTTGAAGGTCTTCTCGAGGTAGTGCTTGAATCTCTCGCTCTCGTTCTCCTTGGAGCCCAGCTGCATGAATTCCCCTGGAACGTCAACAAATATGTTAGTGTGAACAGAGATGGCGTTTCCTATACGCTTTGGTAATCTTGAACGTTGATTACTCATTTCCCCTTACAGAATCAGAAGCGTTGCATTACAACAGTCTTGACTGTGTAGTTCTGGTAAAGTGTACAGTAACTGAAACAGCCAAGGAAACAGATAAAAATAAACTGTTTGAACTGAAACGGACAGCATATCTTGTACAAGGCAACAACGATATTGCACAACATACTTGTTTGGGTCCTTACCTCGCACCAGATCTTCTATGACCTGAGACAGCACTGACACCACTGTGTTGTTGCCGATACGGGCCAGAGCCATGGAGGCTGCCGAGAGGATGAAATCTCCAGCTAAAATGGCCTGGGAGAGCATAGAGAACACATGATTAATAAAACCATACGATCTGACAACTAGGGTGTATTCGTTTTACATAAGACGCATTACAAAAGTTGTCTGTCTTGCATATTTTCAAGACAACTTGGGCCATTTCATATGACCATTTCCCTCAATAACATGAACTGCATATGTGGTAGTTGAATAGCTTAGTGTAGTGTGTAATATGACACCATGACTGGCTACGGCCAACAGACAACCCCAGGTCGGGGGACTCCGCTCACCTTTCGCTCCCCCCACACTTCGTTGATGGTGGTCTTCCCCCTCCGCTTGTCTGAGCCGTCGATGACGTCATCGTGGACCAGGCTGGCGGTGTGGATCATTTCAGAGATCATAGCTATGGACCGCTGACCTGGGAGCAGATCTCTAAATAGACAGACAGAGAACTACATAGTCACACCTATTGGTTCAATAGACAATCACTGATAAGGGCAGCCTGAATAAATACTTTTATTATACAATGGTTATTGCAATGAAATAGCATGGGCACGATTCATTTCAACTGTAATAGCCTACATCCATCTCCGGCAATGAAGTCATGAACAGCAATCAAAGGGTACAGCCTATCTTACCTTTCTAAAATGTGTATTCTCCCCAGTCACTTGTGCCAAGTTGTTCCTGGTGTGTGTGCTAGATAGATACATTTCATTAGCATAGTTTCTCACCCAAGTCTGCCTCTTGTACACCATTAGGCTACTTACTACCAGGCATGTATGTACCTAGTATCCATACTACCTACCTAGTTCACTGCACAATACCCAGGATAATATCTTACCCGTCTCTGTTGCTGTGAATATTGCAGGCCCGGGCCATCAGCACCACTATCATTGGTCGGAAGGCCTTGCCCTTCCCGTCAAAGTAGTAGTCACATAAGGACTTCAGCTCGGATTTGGACACAAAAAGCTCCTGTGAAGAACAGAAATGACACCTTTATTGGGGTTACGTAACTTTAAAAATCAGTCACAGTAGTCTGAACTGCGCATAGAAGATGAATGAGACGGAGTAAGAAGCCCACGCCACTGTGACCATGCTACATGATGACTCCAAGTCAGGCGACTTACCTTTTTAATATCATCATACAAATGATTCAAGTCTTTTTGGGCTAGTGAGAATGGGTCCTTCAACTTGGCATCACTGTGTATCCTTTTGCAGCAGCAAGGCTTTGGTGTGGGGTAAAGCAACCTTGATTTGTGCCTACTGTAAAATAAATATGCACATATAACAATTATCGCATCGATATACAGTGCCAGTCAAAAGTTAGAACGCATCTACTCATTCAAGGGTTTCTTTATTGTAGAATAATAGTGAAGACATCGAAACTATAAAATAACACATATAGAATCATGGTAAAAGACCAAGTCCATATTACGGCAAGAACAGCTCAAATAAGCAAAGAGAAACGACAGTCCATCATTACTTTAAGACATGAAGACCAGTCGATCAGTGAAACGTCAAGAACTTTGAACGTTTCTTCAAGTGCAGTCGCAAAAACCATCAAGCGCTATGATGAAACTGGCTCTCATGAGGACCGCCACAGGAAAGGAAGACCCAGAGCTACCTCTGCTGCAGAGGATGAATTCATAAGAATAACTGCACCTCAGATTACAGCCCAAATAAATGCTTCAGAGTTCAAGTGACGGGTTCTGACTTCTAAACTTGAAACATTGTTAATCATCAGGTATCCTATGGAAATGAGGAATGTATGTGGTGGAGTGAATTAAGCTTGGAATGTATTGAGTAAAGGAAAGGCCATCACATGGTTTTGGTCACTGATAAGGATGGAGAGCTGTGGATAAGTGAGGAATGGGGGTCGCGGTCAGGTCACTTTGAGGGAGGAGGAACAGTTTATTACCCAAATCACTAAATTCCTGCCTAGCAATAAATATGTAATGTTTAGAGTGAAGGAGGAGACTTCACCCAAATTGGTGTGTGTAATAAATAAATAAATACACACACACACACACGCTGGTGGGAACATGTCTTTGTCTGTTCAGCTGTCTGAGCCTTTGGGTGAATAAACTTGGTTTGAGCTTTACTAATCGTCCTTGAGTTTTTACTCGGTTCATTTAGAGCCTAACAAGTAACAGACACATCAACTGTTCAGAGACTACGTGAATCAGGCCTTCGTGGTCAAATTACTGCAAATAAACCACTACTAAAGGACACCAATAAGAAGAAGAGCCTTGCTTGGGCCAAGAAACACGAGCAATGGACATTAGACCGATCGAAATCTGTCCTTTAGTCTGATGATTCCAAATTTGATATTTTTTATTTCAACCGCCGTGTCTTTGAGACGCAGAGTAGGTGAACGGATGATCTCTGCATGTGTGGTTCCCACTGTGAAGCATGGAGGAGGAGATGTGATGGTGCTTAGCTTCTGACACTGTCTGTGATTTATTTAAAATTCAAGGCACACTGAACCAGCATGGCCACCCCAGCATTCTGCAGCGAAACACCATCCCATCTGGTTTGCGCTTAGTGGGACTATCATTTGTTTTTCAACAGGACAATGACTCAAAACACAAATCCAGGCTGTGTAAGGGCTATATGACCAAGAAAGAGTGTGATGGAGTGCTGCATCAGATGACCTGGTCTCTACAATCACCCAACCTCAACCCAATTGAGATGGTTTGGCATGAGTTGGACTGCAGAGTGAAGGAAAAGCAGCCAACAAGTGCTCAGCATATGGTTGAGAGAATGCAAAGAGCGGGAAAAGGTGTCATCAAGGCAAAGGGTGGCTACTTTGAAGAATACATTTATTTTATTTGTTTAACACTTTTTTGGTTACTACATGATTCCATATGTTCCATTTTATAGGTTGATGTCTTCACTATTGCTCTACAATGTAGAAAATAGTACAAATAAATAAAAACCCTTGAATAAGTAGGTGTCCAAACTTTTGAGTGGTACTGTATATCATATTTCTCTATCTATATAAATTACTGCATATCATATTTCAATCTCAGACTCACCTTGTCAGAATATAGTTGCCTATTGAGGTTGTGTTTACAGGCCTGGTGGACAGTCCCTGAAAGAAATCAATACCACAAATGAATAACCTGAGCACAACAACTTTTGACAACTTTTACTCAAGTTACTGAAGGACATGACGTCACTCTGAGGTAGCCTAGTTCAGGTTATTCTAGGCTATGAACCACATACTCTTGACCAAGCAATGTAGGCTACCCACTGACAGTTCTGTCTAGTAACAACATGGTAGGATTGGGTGATATTTGGGGAGACCTCTTCTATGATAAGCTACTCCAAATTTTGCGATATCCGATATAATCGTTGTGCTCCGTTAATGACTAGATAAATCCAGACTTTATCGTAAATAAGCAAACAAATTGCAGTCGCGTTCTCATGAAATAATCTTAGTATGGCCCCCCAAAAAAATAAGGCTTAGGTCATTCACTTCATTTTCAACATATTTCATACAGCCTAACTTATAAAACTGCACATTGTTTATTTGTTTAGTTCGAATTGAGCAGGGGTATTCAACTCTTACCCTACGAGGTCCAGAGCCTATTGGTTCTGTGTTCTACTTGATAATTCATTCCACCCACCTGGTGTCCCAGGTCTAAATCAGTCCCTGGTTAGATGGGAACTATGAAAAAACTAAGTGGAGCTGGCTGAGTTTGAGGGGAATAAAGTATAGACTTGCACATGACGATATATCAGTGTCAAATATCATTATATTATTACATTTTATCATACATCGGCCCAACCCTACAACCTAGTGCCCCTTCTGAACTAAAAGGGTTAAGCCAGTGAGAAAAATCAAGCGCAAGGCTTGGTACAGTGTAGCCCTGCAATGACATGAATTGTCTTGACCTTTAGCTAAACTGAGAATGCATAACAAACCAGCAAGATATGGCTAGGTAGAAATCCAAACCATCTTGTCATATAGCAACAATCTTTACTGTAACTATATCTACAAAACCAATGTCCTTCATAAAATATAGATGTGTTTAGTTCGCTACAACAACTGGAATAAACTGGACTAAATCCCAATATAGCTACACCAGGCAAGCTAAAACCCATTAAGAAGATCAGCTTGCAGATTCTATGTTATATACTGGTTGACCTTGATTGGGTTGACAGCACTCCCGCCCGGCGAAATCTTGGCACTGACACGGGCGCACGTTACCTACCTCTTTACCCGAGCCAGCGACGGCCCCCGTTCCTCGGAAAGACGAAGCAGCAAACGTAGCAGACCTTCCATTAAAACCGCATATGGTTTCTAGTACACTTGTACTCGTAGAACCTATAGTCCACCTCCAACAGTGCCTCCACGGTGTCGCCATGTTCCTCCACACATAGCTGGAAAATATTACACAATGTGACGCCGGAAGCAGAAGAACTGAAATTACGTTGGTTGACGTCGTGACGTTTTAGAAATCAGGAAGTATTCTACAGCAACGAACAATCCCTATTTTGTTGTCTTGTAACCTGCTTTAGTAGAGAGTATGCCACTGTCTCACTGTAAAGTTATTGTCTTATGTGATAGTGATGGTTAGGTGCCGCAAAAAGAGGAATGCACGAGATAGTTGAGAAACTTGATAGTCTCTTATGACATATGGATCATGCAGTGTGGATCTCATCAATCAGCTGTCAGTTTTGCTAGCTAGGTAATTTTGAGTTGCAATAATGGTTATTTACAGTGCCTCAAGCTATGTTCTCTTAGGTGTGGCAAATGTAATCATCATGTCTGCATGTATGGACTATTGTGATACTATTGAAAGCTGTCACGGTCATGATGACACTATGTCAGACCGACAACACTATATTCATGCTTTCAACTTCAACAAGAGTGTGGAGAAACACTTGCACGATTTGGACCACTTCAAACTGTCGTGTAAAAAGCTATTAGGTAAATCCCCTAGAATTGCATTCTTTGTCAACCAAATGTCCAGTAAAGTTTTGACAGTTATTTGCATGATCAAACAGATTTGTAAATAACTTTGTTTGACATTTCTTGCAGAAGCCTTCCCCCTTGACCAAGTGGATGGCATCTTTGTTCGCTCTGTGAAGAACTGCATTTTTTCAGAGTCTGACCCAACCCCACTCAAAGGCCCTCTGAGACTTGTGGCTGTTTCAAAGGTCATTTTGCAAATTACATCCAGGGACTAGATATTGTCAAGAAATGTGGTTTACAATGGATGTGAATTAACCTAGAATAAGTGTTATAACACTGTCATAACAGCTTAATAGAAGGAGCTACTACATATTCTAATGTAGCTTTGTTTTTCCAGGAGGTTATTGAGGGAATGTTGGATCTAGATGTTGCAGTGTCCAAGTCAGAGGATTTCCTAAATTACTTCAGTGGTGGTAGACTTTTTCCTGGATCCAGCCCTCTGACACACAGATATGGGGGTCACCAGGTACTGTACCATCTCTATACCATTATTCATTTTGTATCACTTTTTTTCTGTATCAATTGCTTAGTCCCTCCTAATACCATATTGAACTTTGAAGAACCTACTTGTTTATGACTAAATACTAGTGATGTTTTCTTTACTCTTTTAGTTTGGCTACTGGGCAGGTCAGTTGGGAGATGGCCGAGCACATCTCCTTGGTGAATATACTAGCAGGTCAGTAGAACTGGGAATGGATACATGACTACACAGAAGGTTGAGGTTGCAATGACAGCATTTCAACCTGCTTTGCCAGCGGGGTACAAATGAGTTATCTTGTGTGTGTTCTTCCACAGAAAGGGTGAAAGGTGGGAACTCCAGCTCAAAGGCTCAGGAAAGACTCCATATTCAAGGTCAAATCTACACTTGTATATTTTTATAGACCATGACCAACAGGTGTAAAATTTCGAGCCTGACCTAACAACGAGGCCCAATCCCAAATCGACCCCTAGACCCTACGTCCTATGCACTTGTGGAGATATGAGAGGATTTTACAAGTTTAAGCAATTTGGTAATAGTTCCATCTTGCTCTCTGATAGGCTAGGAGGAAGTTTTACCGTATTGCTTAGGCCCAACAAATCCTCTCAGATCTCCACAAGTGCATAGGACGTAGGGTCTAGGGGTTGATTTGGGATTGGACCCAAGAAAACCTTCTGAGAAAGGTTGTCTGTTGTACTACAGGTCAGGAGATGGCCGAGCTGTGGTCCGCTCCTCAGTCAGAGAGTTCCTGTGCAGCGAGGCCATGCACTTTCTGGGTGTTCCTACCAGCAGAGCTGCCAGGTAACCTGGCCAATGAGCTGCTTTGACTGTTGTCTGTCAAACACTACCCTACCATACAATTGTTTGATACAATACAGCACTCTGATATACAACTCAAACAGAGTTTTAGTCATAGAGATAGATACAGGACTCATCTTTATATCTGTGCCATTATACCATCTGTGACAGCATGTGCAGCGCCATTGAGGCCACAACCCATAGGAATCCCCACCCAGTTGTCTACTTGACAACTTTAAAACGGTGGATGATGGCAATGTCCATGCTAAAACGGATCATATCCATGATGAGTACCTTTCTCTATGGTTTTAGCTCCCTTTCTCTCTCAAAAGAAATCTCACTCCATCCAAAAATCTCAGAAGATAAAAACACAAGACTCCAAAATGAGCCCTTCATTGTTCACAATTAAATGCAGATTTCATTGTTTTAGATTGCTGCCTATTCTCAAGAATGTAGTCTATGATCTTCTCTGCAAAAAAGTGTTCATATTAACTTGAATCAGAGTCTAGGGCTAATCCATTGGATAAACAGTGAGAGGCGAGTGCAGATAGCTTAGATTGCTAACATCAAAACACAGAACAGACAGGTAGATACAACAGTAGGGTTGAGTTCAGAGGAAGCTGGTGGGGGGAGCTATAGGAGGATGGGCTCATTGTAATGGCTGGAATGGAACCAATGGAATGGAGTGAAACATGTTGTTTCCATGTGTTTGGTTCCATTCCATTGGTTCCAATGAACCTGTCCTCCTATAGCTCCTCCCAGCAGCCTCCTCTGGCCGAGTTCCTGTCCGACTATATGCGCAGACGTTGCATTGCATCAACCAGTGGTTAACTGCCACGTCATTGACTGTGCAATCGGGCAGCAGGTGCTATATCATATGATGTGGTTAGCTGATATGTTAAATACCTATCCAAGTGTTATAAGGTCTGGCATGCGTCAGCAATGTAGTCGGGCAGGAACTGAACCTAGGTCTACCCAAGGACCTTTAATGTTATCATTCAGATCACTTCTTCTGTTCCAGCCATCAGCTGTTTCAACATGGTTGAGATCAAATCAAATGTTATTGGTCACATACACGTGTTTAGCAGATGTTATTACGGGTGTAGCGAAATGCTTGTGTTTCTAGCTCCAACAGTGAGGTAATATCTAACAAGTAATATCTAACAATTTCACAACAATACACACTAATCTGAAGTAAAGGAATGGAATTAAGAATGTATAAATATTTGGACGAGCAATGTCAGAGCGGCATAGACTAAGATACAGTAGATAGTATAGAATACAGTATATACATATGAGATGAGTAATGCAAAATATGTAAACATTATTAAAGTGACTAGTGTTCCATTATTAAAGTGAGACTGGACATGTTGACAGTTTCTCAATTGGGTATCATCCTTTTGATGACAGCTAGGGGTCAAGCATGTTTTGGTTTAAGCTTTGAGTGTGGGATCAATGTAAACTTGGAAGAGTGGGGATGTAGTGTTGGTTGCTATGCAGACGTTTTTCAGTTTATTCATTGTTGTAAAATGTGTTGCTTTTATCTCCAAGCATTATTGTAAGTGAAGAGGCAGTGTGGAGGGACCAGTTCTACAATGGGAAAGTGAAGAAGGAGAGAGGTAAGGGTGTGACAAGATCAGCTGTGTCCTTATTCTCTATCTTAGGGGCAACCTCCCTTTTTGCTACTCAGTGTGCAGACTCATGCATACAGCACGCATTGGCGTAATTGTACTGTCCTCATAGATTTTTTTTAGGTTAAATATGTTATTTGGAAGTTCATCTTTTTTTAATCATCTGAAGCTTGTAAGTAATGTGTGACCTAAAACTATTAAATATTTGTATTTCAAAAAAATAATATATACAGTATGTTATTTGGCACTGTTGACTGGTTTCTTGCTATCTTGGCTGGACCCAGGGATTTTTACATTTTAGTTATGATACTTCATATGGCAAAAGCGTGTGCCAAGCCATGTTTTCTTGCACTAACACTCCCACTTGTCTTTTCTTACTAGCAAGGACTTTTCTGATAGCATCTTTATTGCGGAAAAATGTGCTTACTCTGACTGAGACATGTGGTTGATTAACCTAGCTATCTTAAGATGAATGCACCAACTGTCAGTCGCGCTGGATACGAGCGTCTGCTAAATGACTCAAATGTAAATGTATATTTTCCCTTCCTGCCGTAATCTTTGGATGTCCTCTCCCCAGGAGCGGTTGTTCTGCGGCTGGCCACGTCATGGTTCCGGATCGGATCGTTGGAGGTTCTGGCTAAAGCTGAAGAACTTGATCTTTTAAGGTTAGCATACACAGATCTTCTTTTTTGTGACCAACTATTTATTTGACTTATTTCTTTCCTCGTGAAGGGCTCAGATCACAGACAGGTGTGTATACATAATAACATTCAAAATAATACAGAAACAAAGAATCGACACACTGTATCAGAATACACATATTATAAATGGATCATCATGAAATTGACAGCTGGCGTGAACAGGGAATCTTTCTAACTCTGGACAGGAAATGTTTTCCTTTTCAGGAAACTGTTGGACTTTGTGATACAGGAGCATTTTCCTTCCATTGATTCAAATGATCCAGGCAAGTATTTGGTGAGTGATGATAAGTCTATTTTCAATGTTTTTGTTTTTTCTACATTTTCAATAGGCCTATTTTATAATCATGAGGGACAAACAAAACCTCATTATTAGTAACACTAATGCTCTGTTGAAAAGGCCTGTAAAGACAACACCATACAGTGCCTTCGGAAAGTATTCAGACCCCTTGACTTTTTCCACATTTTGTTACGTTACAGCCTTATTCTAAAATGTATTAAATTGTTTTTTCCCCCCATCAATCTACACACAATACCCCATAATGTCAAAACAAAAACGTTATTTTTAATTTTTTTGCGAAAAAATACAAATAAAAAACAGATACTAGATTTACATAAGTATTCAGACCCTTTACTTAATACTTTGTTGAAGCACCTTTGGCAGTGATTACAGCATTGAGTTTTCTTGGGTATGACGCTACAAGCTTGGCACACCTGTATTTGGGGAGTTTCTCCCATTCTTCTCTGCAGTTCCTCTCAAGCTCTGTCAGGTTGGATGGGGAGCGTCTCTGCACAGCTATTTTCAGGTCTCTCCAGAGATGTTCGATCGGGTTCAAGTCCGGGCTCTGGCAAGGCCACTCAAGGACATTCAGAGACTTGTCCCGAAGCCACTCCTGCATTGTCTTGGCTGTGTGCTTAGGGCCGTTGTCCTGTTGGCAGGTGAACCTTCGTCCCAGTCTGAGGTCCTGAGCACTCTGGAGCAGATTTTCATTAAGTATCTCTCACACTTTGCTCCGTTCATCTTTCCCTCGAACCTGACTAGTCTCCCAGTCACTGCCGCTGAAAAACACCCCCACAACAGGATGTTGACCCCACCATGCTTCACCGTAGGGATGGAGCCAGGTTTCCTCCAGATGTGACGCTTGGCATTCAGGCCGAAGTTTTCAATTTTGGTTTCATCAGACCAGAGAATCTTGTTTCTCATGGTCTGAGAGTCTGTAGGTACCTTTTGGCAAACTCCAAGGAGTGGCTCTACCACCCTGATTGCTCAGTTTGGCTGGGCAGCCAGCTCTAGGAAGTCTTGATGGTTCCAAACTTCTTCCATTTCAGAATGATGGAGGCCACTATGTTCTTGGGGATTTTCAATCCTGCAGAAGTGTTTTGGTACCCTTCCCTAGATCTCTGCCTTCACACCAGTGGTGTAAAGTACTTAAGTAAAAATACTTTAAAGTACTACTTAAGTATTTTGGGGGGTATCTGTACTTTACTTTGCTATTTATCTTTTTGACAACTTTTACTTTACTACATTCTTAAAGAAAATAATGTACTTTTTACTCCATCCATTTTCCCTGACACCCAAAAGTACTCGTGACTTTTTGAATGCTTAGCAGGAAATGAAAATGGTCCAATTCACAAACTTACCAAGCGAACATCCCTGTCATCTCTACTGCCCCTGATCTGGTTGACTCACTAAACACAAATGCTTTGTTTGTCTGAGTGATGGAGTGTGTCCCTGGCTATCCATAAATAAATAAAAAACAAGAATAGTGCCATATGGTTTTCTTAATATAAGGAATTTGAAATGATACTTGATACTTAAGTATGTTTTAGCAATTACATTTACTTTTGATACTTAAGTATATTTAAAACCAAATGCTTTTAGACTTTTACTCAAGTAGTATTTTACTGGGTGACTATCACTTTTACTTGAGTAATTTTCTATTAAGGTATCTTTACTTTTACTCAAGTATGACAATTGGGTACTTTTTCCACCACTGCTTGACACAATCCTGTCTCAGAGCTCCACAGACAATTCCTTCGACCTCATGGCTTGGTTTTTGCTCTGACATGCACTGTCAACTGTGGGACCTTATATAGACAGGTGTGTGTCTTTCCAAATCATGTCCAATCAATTGAATTTACCACAGGTGGACTCCACTCAAGTTGTAGAAATATCTCAAGGATGATCAATGGAAACAGGATGCACCTGAGCTCAATTTCGAGTCTCATAGCAAAGGGTCTGAATACTTACGTAAATAAGGTATTTCTGTTTTTGCTTTGTCCTTATGGGGTATTGTGTGTAGATTGCTGAGGAAAATGTTTTATTTAAAACATTTTAGAATAAGGCTGTAACGTATCAAAATGTGGAAAAAGACAAGGGCTCTGAATACTTTTCCGAAGGCATTGTAGCTCACTCTAGGACTGATGTGACTCTATCACACTGGGCATTGGAAATGAATGACCTGAATACTCAAATAATAAAGTGCCTCTAATTATTTCTAAACCTC
Organism: Salmo trutta; assembly: GCF_901001165.1. Classification (NCBI taxonomy): domain Eukaryota; kingdom Metazoa; phylum Chordata; class Actinopteri; order Salmoniformes; family Salmonidae; genus Salmo; species Salmo trutta. The sequence goes on from NC_042962.1 coordinate 22,352,951, forward strand.
TCTTCATCATCTTGGTCTACAATGGTCTAATTTGCCTTTGGGCGTTGTTAATAATTGACATTTAGGCTTAAATACACTACTCAACTACTACTTACCGGATCAATGATCTCAGTATATAATGCTCAAACATTAAGTATTTTATACTGAACAGGTGTTTTCAATCTGTATATTTTTGTACATGCTGATTTTTGTTGTGTGTGGCCTCAGATATTTTACTCCAGGGTTGTGAATGAGACCGCTCACCTCATTGCCCAGTGGATGTCTATTGGCTTTGCACATGGTGAGTAGTACTTCGTATGACAAATTACTGCACTTCAGAAAAATAATGCACTTGAATCCAATAAAATGTGATATTGGCAATTACGATTTTAGGAGCCGTTTATAAGTCATAATACACTCTTCTTAGTGATTTCTGAGAAATACGAATTTGTGAAATGGCACGATTCTAACATGCAGTATGCACATAATTCCATTCTGTTCATACTATATGGTGGTTAACTTTGTGTTTATATAGTATTTCATTACCCTAACAGGAGTATGCAACACTGATAACTTCAGCCTACTGTCTATCACCATTGACTACGGACCGTTTGGCTTTATGGAAGCCTACAACCCAAGTATGTACTGTATCTCATTCATGCATATACTGCCCTTTCAGGACATATTGATATCTAATGTTATTCATATTGGCCCACTGTTTCTGTCATTTTGTACCTACAGATTTCTATTTCTTTTTCATATGTTGAACAGAATGCCTGTTGGTAGCCGACTTGTTTTTACAGTGGCGAAGAAGTGAAGAGAAACCTTCGTATCACTTATTTTGATTAAAGCTTACGTGGTACGCTGATACGGAAACTTTAAAGGGATACTTCAGGATTTGGGCACTGCTAACTAGCGTTAGCGCCACGACTGGACGTCTACGGTAACTGCTAGCGTGTTAGTAGATGTCATTGCGCTAACACTAGTTAGCATTGGCTCGCGAACCTACCTCTAACTTCATTCATACTGAATGCAGAGACATAAAAATGGTATCCATGAGTTAGTCTGGCTCTGGGGAAGTGGATATGAATTCCGAAGTATCCCTTTAATGTTTAGGTATCACATATCATGTAAGCTTTAATCAAATAAGTGATAGGAGCAGTGTGCAGGTTTCTCTTTTCTTTGAAGTGATCGTATTTTTACCACACACCTGCAATGAGAAGTGCTTTTTGAAATTTGAATCACTAGTGTTGAAGTAGGAAACTGATATTTTCAGATTTTGTCCCCAACACTTCTGATGAGGAGGGGAGGTACAGTATCGGGGCTCAGGCCAATGTTGGTCTGTTCAACCTGGAGAAACTTCTAGAAGCCCTAACTCCAGTGCTGACCATAGAACAGAGGCAAGGGTAAGCATGGGAAGGGTTATACGAACTGTTCTGACAAGTCTAACCCCAAATTATTTTGAACCAATTCTGAAATGTGATATCGGTTTGCACGTCAGACAAGTACTTCATTACTTTCCCATGACATTTGTTTGTCAGAGGATGTTGGGGAATGTACACTGTGACAGTACATTGTTTTTTTTGTTTTTTTTTAAGTGCTGGGCTAGTACTGAAAGGGTACCCACGTATATACCAGATGAGGTAATTTATCTCCCTCTCTCTCTCTCAATTTCTCTGGGTTGTGTGTGCATTTGAATATGTCTGTAAGTTCCCTTTTTCCTCCAAATATTATGTTCAACTTTATCATTCCAGGTTTCACAAGCTGTTCAAGGCAAAGTTGGATTTACTCGGCGAGGAGGAGGAGGAGGATGAATATCTCATTGCATTTCTGCTTAAGGCAAGTGGTTCATTGCTCTAAGATTCCGTGCGTGTGTGTCCATCTCTGACCCTGTGAGTGACCTTTGACCTGATGTTGGTATATTGTCCCTGTCCAGTGCATTTTATTGGCTGTCTTTCTCTTTCTCCTGTGTCTCTGATTGGCTTTTTCCTCCTCAGCTGATGGAGGACACAGGTGCAGACTTCACCATGACCTTCAGACAGCTGAGTGAAGCCTCAATGCAGCAGCTTCATAACATGTCCAACATACAGGTCATACATATTACTCATTAACCCTCTACAAACAATCGCAAGAGAATATACTGCTGACTAACTACATTATAGGGGCAATTTGCAATTGCTACATCCATTTTTGGCCTTTGATTCTTGAAGATGCGTTGTTTTTCACATTGCAGATTGCCCCTTAAAGAACTAAAGTCCTCTCCTCTTTCGTCCCTGTTAGGTGATGTGGGCCCTGCAGAACCTGGCTTCGCATAAGATGTACCCGGAGTGGGTCAGCATGTACCTGCATAGACTAAAAAGGTATGTACAATAGGAATGCACTGTTATCATACATTTGGTTAATATGCTTTTTATGACCTCAGTTAGTTTCTCTGAAATATTCTGATGACTCATTACTCGACTGTGTCCCATATTTGGGGGACTTTGAGCAGTTCTGCACCAGTTCCAGCTGACATTTTGGTTTACAAAACGCTCTGTGAACGTCGTTGGGTCCCATGTTTTAAAATAGTGCCGATATTGTACCGTTGCTAAAGTACGATCATATTTATTTTAGTTAAGAAATGTGGAATCTTCTAGTAAGCAGTTTAATTGTTACTATATTTTGAAAGCATTTGTCATTTCTAGCCCCGTTGCCCAACTTTTGTTGAATTGTAAGAATTTTTATGATTTTTCATATTTTCATAATATTGATACTATGTCACTGAGCTTGTGTCCACCTCAGCAATGTATAACTTTTTACCAGAAAGAAGAGTTCCAGACCCTTCCAAAACTATACACTATTACCAGTTATTGTTTATGGCCATTCATGAAAAGTAATTGCGTTTGGGTATGTCTCTTTAGGCAGAAATAAAATGTTTGCCCTATATAACTGGCTCGATTAACATTAGTCTTACTGATCGATGGCATAATGTCAGGGGATTGATTCTTTGTTTTTAATGGCTCAGGCAGGGAGGTGATTCTGATGAGGAGCGTCAACACAGGATGAAAAGTAAGCAGTCGCTATGGGAACGCCGACAGATTGACCTGATAGCAAGCTCCAGTCCTCTCCTACTGAATAAGGGCAAGGAAGAAAGGGGACCTTTGCAAATAATCCTGTTTGTTATTGATTTATTTTTGTTGCTTGCTAGAATGAAATAAACCTTTTACATCTGAGATGATCAAACTTTCCACAGGGATCAATCCCAGATACGTGCTGCGGAACTGGATGGCAGAGTCTGCAATACGGAAGGCTGAGGGGAATGATTTCTCAGAGGTAAATCGTTCCAACTACATTGAAATACAGGTTGTATTGTACGTAATTAACCTCATGAAAGCTATTTTCAGAAGGATGCAAACAGTCAAAACAGTACGACTTGATTCTGCCACTATTTTTCACTGGACTAAAACAGTACCTGCCACATTTAAGATTATCTTTACTTACTATGTACTCTGATCAATAGGTGGAGCTGCTGCAGCGGACACTGGTACAGCCCTACCTCACACAGGACGCAGCAGAGGAGGCGGGTTATGCAGCACAACCCCCATGGTGGGCCCAGGGGTTAAATGTCAGCTGTTCCTCATGAGGGATGCCTCTGCCCCAATGACAGGAAGTATATTTGCAGTGTATTCGGAATGTGTTCAGTGCAAAACATTTCTCTTGAACACGTCATTCAGGATAACCAGTATCTGCATTGTTTAGCAACGGATGTTTGACTTTTCACAATTATCTTCCTAGCTATCGTGGTGGAATTATTCTGGAACTAAACATTTAGTTCAGCGCACAAAAAATACATTCATGCAACTGTTGGATGACCAGAACCCTGATTGCTGACCTCATGCGATTCAAGATAAAGGAAAGGGCACAGATGCAATTTTGCAAACGCTCGTAACATGTAATGACATTTCATTTATAACACAGAGTCATGCTGAGCAACATTACCCTTTCATTTTTTAGAAAACAGTCTCCCTTCGCCTCCAAGACACATTTAAACAGTAATACTCTAGCCTTGAGGAAATGCATCCACTTTACCACCTCATTCATCCATCACCATACCAGTCTATATGTATTAAAACTGCATGTTTCTACATTCTGTGGTTAAACAGATATGGGTCAATTTAAAAAAATAAAGAATACCCTATGACAGATTAGGGTGAATCTTAAGCATTTGATAGTGTAAAACATATTTTCCCCTTTGATATTTTCAAAATACACCCCACCCTCTAGGAAATAGGGTGCCATGTGGGACTCAACCCTTTACCAACAAAAGTTATTGAACGCAAGGTGTATAGGTACTTTGTAGAAAGTACAAAGAAAAAGAGGGCAGAAGTTCCCGCTCACAGTCCTCCCAAGTAAACACAACCAAATGTGACTAATTTATTGCTCAGAATATACTAAATTCTTTGTGTAAAGAGTTTACCAAATCGCTGAGCCAAAATTTGGTAGAGGGAACTTCCTTTTTCCAAAATGAGAGACAGTTGTTGGGGCTTGGTTAACCTGTTTAGGGTTTGAGACTCCCAGGATGATCAGAGGCAGGTCTGGGTCAATTGAAGTCTCCAGAAATTCAGAGAGGATCCTAAAATTTCCAGACCAATAACCCTGCAGGTTAGAGTATAGGACAAACCAGTGGAATAATGTACCCTCCACACAATGACATATCACAGAGGGGAGGTATCAGGAAATATCCTAAGTAGCTTAGTTTTGGAATAGTGTAATCTGTAAGATCTTGAAATGTATTAGATAAGATCTGTAGTTAATTGAGCAGGTGTGGCCATCCTCCCAGTCTGCAACAGAGATGAGTGGCTAGTTCTTCCTCCCATTTTGCCTTAACGGCATCTGTTTAGGGTGTGAAAAGTCAGACGAGATATCAGTTTGGCTGTGGTTGGACATTTTGATACATCTATCAAACATGGAAGGTTTAGCATTTTCAAATGTAGGAAGATGTTTTAAGAGGAATCTGTAGGTATCAGAAAAACTTATTTCTGGGAAGATTATAGGTTCCCTCAGCAAATCAGAGGCCAAGGCCATGTGTGTATATTACACACACCTCAAGTTTGGACACCTACTCATTCCAGGTTTTTATTTTTACAATTTTCTACATTGTGGAATAGTGAAGACATCAAAAATATGAAACATACCGAATCATTGTGTAAGCAAAAAAAAGTTACACAAAATATGAGATTTTTCAAAGTAGCTACCCTTTGCCTTGACAGCTTTGCACACCATTAGCATTCTCTCAACCAGGTTCATGAGGTAGTCACCTGGAATGCATTTCAATTAACAGGTATGCCTTGAAAGTTAATGTGGAATTGCTTTTCTTGAGCCAATCAGTTGTGACAAGGGAGGTATACAGAAAACCCTATTTGGTTAAAGTCCATATTATGGCAAGAACAACGCAATTAAGCAAAGAAACAGTCCATTACTTTATAACATTACACACTTTGAAAGTTCCTTCAAGTGCAGTCACAAAAACCAAGCACTATGAAACTGGCTCTCATGAGGACCGCCACAGAACAGACTAAGTTACCTCTTCTGCAGAGGATAAGTTCATTAGAGTTAACTGCACCTCAGATTGCAGCCCAAATAAATTTTACAGACTAACAGACAACTGTTCAGAGACTGCATGAAATCAGGCTTTCACGGTTGAATTGCATCAAAGAAACCACTACTAAAGGACACCAATAAGTAGAGACTTGCTTGGGCCAAGAAGCATGAGGAAGACTTTAGACCGGTTGAAATCTGTCCTTTAGTCTGATGAGTTTGGATCCAACCGCCATGTCTTAGAGATGCAAAGTAGGTGACTGGATGATCTCTGCATGTGTAGTTCCCACTGCAAAGCATTGAAGTCTGATGGTGCTTTGCTGGTAACAGTAATTTATTTAGCATTCAAGTCTGACTAAACAGTATGGCTACCACAACATTCTACAGCGATAAGCCAACCCATCTGGTTTGCGCTTGTTGGGACTATCGTTTGTTTTTCAACAGGCCAATGACCCAACACCTTCAGGATATATAAGGGCTATTTGACCAAGGAGCATGGTGTGCTGCATCAGATGACCTGGCCTCCACAATCACCCGACATCAACCCAAATGAGATGATTCAGGATGAGTTGGACCGCAAAGTGAAGGAAAAGCAGCCAACAAGTGCTCAGCTTATGTGGGAACTCCTTCAAGGCTGTTGGAAAAGCATTCATCATGAAGCTGGTTGAGAGAATGCCACAAGTGTGCAAAGCTATCAAGGCAAAGGGTGGCTACTTTGAAGAATCTCAAATATTGATTCATTTACCATTTTTTGGGTTACTACATGATTCAATGTATTATTTCATAGTTTTGATGTTGTCACTATCTCTACAATGTAGAAAATAGTACAAATAAACAAAAACCCTTGCATGAGTAGGTGTCCAAACTGGTACTGTATACACATGGACACAGCCCTTCTGTCCCCATGGAGAAGCAAACCAAGACAAGCACTAGTCAAGTGTTTATTGTACATTTCATAAATAGTGAGTACATACATGGTGAGCTTTAAGAGTTAATTCGTAAGTGTAGAGGATAACAATAAAAGTGCAGTTACTTCACTTGTTACAACGTGCTCGTGAAAAATTAGCATCTTGTGTCTTTTCTGTGAAGTCCTGAGGGGGGAAACAAATGTTGGAGTTGAACATAAAGGTGACATAACATTTCAAAAGCTGCTAAAAGTGTTTTACACATGGTAATGTACAGTAGGGTTTTTACAGTAGAGGACTACCTTGTGATTGAGAAATGTGTTTTTTCTGTTTAATCATGTGTCTCGGTCCAAGCTTAATATTACTTTCATTGTCAGGGTTGGACAAAGCCGCTTTCCACAACTTCTCTGTAGGAACAGAAATGAAAGGGCCATTAGTCAAACATTTCAACGCAAATGTTGAAATAAACTTAAATATAGCAACTGCCAAATGTTTAAAATGCTCTATGGAACCAAAACAGGCTAAAACTGGTTTACACATTACATCAATAACAATGCTTTGGGCTTACCTTGAGATTTCTGTGCCGCGAGGTAGCATTGGTCCTGGTGTTGGTCTTGGTTTCTCCATTTGTCCTGAAGTGGGACAGAGACGCACACGCCAAGGTTCTCCTCATTTCGCTCCCTGATGACATTGCCATGGGGATGGCGTCGCGGCCCCCCCAACACAGATGCAGGGGGCCGATGGGGCTCTTCACAGGAACAGTTCTTCTCCCTCAGTTTTGAGTGCGGACCCATGGGACACTGCTGGATGGATCAAGAATGTATTTGACCACTTAAAAAGGTGCACTGTAGAAAACGTGCCGCATTTCCAGTGGTGTAAAGTACTTAAGTAAAAACACTTAAGTGCTACTGAAGTAGTTTGGGGTATCTGTACTTTATATTTGACAACTTTTACTTCATTACATTCTTAAAGCAAGTCATGTACACTTTACTCCATCCACTTTCCCCTGACACCCAAAAGTAATCATTACATTGACAGGAAGTTTGTCCAATCATGCACTTTTAGAGAACATCCCTGGTCATCCCTTCTGCCTCAGATCTGCCAGAATCACTAAACACAAATGCTTAGTTTGCAAATTATGTCTGAGTGTTGGTGTGCCCCTGGCTATCTGTAAATAAATAATTGTTTGCTTAATAACAAATGTGAAATGATATATACTTTGATAATCAAGTATATTTGAAACCCAATACTGCTAGACTTTTAATCCATTTTACCAGGTGACTTTCACTTTTACTCAAGTCATGACAATTGGGTACTTCTTCCAACCACTGACCATTTCCTGGTTGCTAAAATTCTAATAGTTTGCTTAAATTCAGTTTGACAAAAACAAGCAAGTAGTGTAGAGAATCATAGCACCATTAAAACCAAAAATGTGTCATTTTCAGCTGGTGTATAAAACGGGAAGTAAAAACCAAACTTAATGGAAGCATAGAATGTGTATAGGTTGGCCCTAGTCAAAAATAGTGCTATTATATATATCTCAAATAGTGTCATTTGCCAGAGTACAACAGTGTGCAGTACTTACCTCAGAGTGGCGCTTCATGGAGGAGTGAGGCCTCCTGGGGTCCCTCAGTTTGGGCCCCGGTCCTGCCCGACAAGAACTGTTAGGTAGATTGATATTTCATGTCATTACGGCGGGAACATGTCAAACCAGCAGCAGACAAAAATACTAATTGAGAGCTTGGGACAATAAGGTTCTGTCTGCAAAGCGATGATTGAAATCATTGGCTTTAAAGTTCTAAGCCCACATTGGTTTGAATGGTGAAAGCAATTTTTCATCTTGTATTCTTTTCATCTTGACTTGGGGTATTTAGAGTACTGTGTATGTAAAGAACATTGAACATAAGGCCATGTACATTGACAAATGCAGATTGAACCTTAGTCCCCAAGCACAACATACTGTACAAGGCATAATCCAAAGTCTGAAGGCATAAAATGTGCCATGCCACAACCAATACCTGTTCTCAGAGGTCTCACCCTCCGTCTCTTCATTTTGTGGTCCGCTGGGAACATCTGACCCGGAACCTTTCCTTGTTACCCGCCTCCGGGCGAGGCTTTTGCAGGCTGCACACGTCTGGGCTAGGATATATTCCTCCCATGGTGGAACGGGGACCCCTTGTCGTTTTACAATCAGAGCATCCAGGCCTGGTCCTGGACTGCCAGGTATCTTGTTCACGTTGCATTTTGTTGTCAAACATCTGGCACAGATGCGCTCCCTTTTGTGGCCACCAGAGGTCACTGTGTTCACATTGAAGGTCCGGTTAGCACAGAACTCTTGATCAGAGTGGCTCCTCCTGTCAACCTTGTCTCCGAGTCTGCATCCCTCTCCCTTAAGCCTGAGTGGAGCGGTTGTAGTGACTGAAACACAATGAGGATCTTTAGGCTCTTGGTCATGGTTTGGTTTCCCTTTGGGGCTAGACAGCTTAAGTGGGCTGCCTCTGAGGATCTTGCGCTGCTCCTCAACATCAGAAGGCATCTTGCTGTGATAGTAGACGTTGCCAAAATCGCCCAGCCAGCTAGTTGAGGGACGGTACGTGGGTAACCCCCCAAAGGCGGTATCCTGATGATCAAGGTCACTCACCGCACCCCTCTTTTGACTGGTATCTGGAGATGTGAGAGTATTGTCCGTTTTGTTAGGACTGGATATTGCAGGTACCTCCATCACATTGGGGAGAATCTCTGCCATTGATATATTTTCATTCCAAGGGCTATCCACCATGGGGGCTTCCTCCACTAGAGAGACCACTTCAGCTGTGGGGACTTTCTCCGCCCCAGGGATCTCAACCTCCACCATAGGGACCACCTCTGCCGTAGGGACTTCCTCCACCATGGGGACTTCCTCCACGACCACGGGGCTCAGTGCCTCCCTGTGTGGCTCCATCAGGCCCTGCTGGAGCATAAACTCTGCTGAGGGGACGTACGGTGCCAGAGACGCCGACCACACAGACGCCTCAATCTTCCTCAGCTCTTCTAAGTACTGCATGTCAAAGGGCAGGTGGAGGATCTTAAAATAGACACTCTTGGAGCCGTTCCCACTCAGTTCTCCGTCATTACTTGTAAATTGAGGCCCATCGGCATTGTGGCTTTGGACCACCACTCTGTAGTCCATATCGGATTCAGAAATCCCTGGTCGTTCGGCAAGTGTTTCCGCGATGAAAGAGTCACAATCGTCAAGAGCAAGGAAGTTATCTGGTCCGCCACTCGAGGGTGACCCATCCATTAGAAGTATATCCGTGCAGGCTTGCTGGAGACACTGATCCCCCTCCTCCCCAATCAAACCCATCCCCTCCTGGCCATGGAGCATCCTGCCCTGTGAGGCCTGGTGGTGGTGGAGGGAGGAGGAAGAGCAGAGCTGCACCAAGTCTTCATCGGTCCCAGACACGCTGTGGGCAGTGCACAGTTCAGATGTCTCATGGGAGTGGAGGATATTTAACCCTGTAGGCGTGCTGCGGCACTCCAGCCTCAACTCCTCCACCTAAGACAATAGGATGGTATTTTGTCAGTTTATATACAAATTTGCCTTGCGTCATAACTCATTACGAGACACCAAAAATATACAGAAACAGAACACCAGGAACTGTAGAGGGGATAAAAATAAATGACAAATTCACAACACCTCTGTCTGGAACACAAAGCTGCCCTTCTGGGGTGCAGCAGACCTGGTGGAGATAGGAGTGTTGTTGGGGGCGGGTGCCAAAACAAGGTCCTGGTAGGCTGGTGATTTAGACATCACCTCCTGCACAGCAGAGGCTGGGGATAGTGACTGGGCAGCTGTGCAACTGGTGTCGCTGCCAGATTCAGAGTTGGTTTGGACATTACTTTTCATAGACGAGTCAGCGTTAGAGAGTTTGGGGTCAGAGCGTGCTGCGCCTAATGTTGGCTCAGTCTGTACCTAGGATGAAAAGGGGAATATTGTCTTAGTACTGCTGTATACAAAATAACTAATTTTAAATGCGCAACATAATACATATGTACATTGCACATTATCCATATGTACAACCACAGTGCCTACGGAAAGTAATCAGATCTCATGACATTCCCCACATTGTTACTTTACAACCATTTTCTAAAATGGATTAAATAAAAATCCTCTGCAATCTACACACAACACCCCATAATGATAAATCATAAACTGGTTTAGAAATGTTTGATATATTATAAAAATTAACTTATTTACATAATTATTCAGACCCTTTGCTTTGAGACTCAATTGAGCTCAGGTGATTCCTGTTTCTATTGATCATCCTTGAGATGTTTCCACACCTTAAGTGAAGTCCACCTGTGGTAAATTCAATTGATTGGACATGATTTGGAAAGGCACATACCGGTCTATGTAAGGTCCCACAGTTGACAGTGCATGTCAAAGGGAAAACCAAGCTATGATGCAAAAGGAATTGTCGGTAGAGCTCCGAGACAGGATTGTGTCGAGGCACAGATCTGGGGAAGGGTACCATAAAATGTCTGCAGCATTGAAGGTCCCAAGAACAGTGTCCTCCATTCTTAAATGGAAGACGTTTGGAATCACCAAGACTCTTCCTAGAGCTGTCAACCCGGCCAAACAGAAATCAGGGAAGGGCCTTGGTCAGGGAGGTGACCAAGAACCCGATGGTCACTAAAAGAGCTCCAGAGTTCCTCTGTGGAGATCAGAGCAGCTTCTAGAAGGCCAACCATTTCTGCAGACAGCGCGCTCTGAGTTTGCCAAAAGGCAGCTAAAGGACTCAGACCATGAGAAACAAGATTCTCTGGTCTGATGAAACCAAGAGTTAACTCTTTGGCCTGAAAGCCAAGTGTCACATCTGGAGGAAACCTGACCCCATCCCTACAGTGAAGCATGGTGGTGGAAGCAGCATGCTGTGGGCATGTTTTTCAGCAGCAGGGACTGGGAGACAAGTCAGGATCGAGGGAAAGATGAATGGAGGAAAGTACAGAGAGACTTAATGAAGTCCTGAGTGCTCTGGAGCAGGTTCTCAGACTGGAGCGAAGGTTAACCTTCCAACAGGACAACAACCCTAAGCACACAGTCAAGACAACGCAGGAGTGGCTTCTGTACAAGTCTCTGAATGTCCTTGAGCTGCCCAGCCAGAGCCCGGACTTGAAGCCGATTGAACATCTCTGGAGAGACCTGAAAACAGCGGGCAGCAACACTCCCCATCCAACCTGACAGAGCTTGAGGGCAGAAACTCCTGAAAAACAGGTGTGCCAAGCTTGTAGTGTCATACCCAAGGAAACACGAGGCTGTAATCGTTGCCAAAGGTGCTTCGACAAAGTATTGAGTAAAGGGTCTGAATATTTATGCAAACGTAATCTCTTATTATAAATTAGCAAACATTTCTAAAAACCTGTTTTTCTTTGTTATGGGGTATTGTGTGTAGATTTAGGGTTAAAAATATATATTTTGTCAACTTTAGAATAAAGCTATAATGTAACAAAATGTGGTAAAAGTCAAGGGGTCTGAATACTTTCTGAAAGCACAATACCTCAGAGTTGATCATCTCCCTGCTGGTGGCTGGGGCATTGTGCTGGTAGCGGAACCTGTGGGCATCAGTCATAGACATGTATCCATTATTATTAGTATGAGGTGATTTGATGTTAAGGTGTTAATACATTGTACTGATGTATCAGAATTCTTTGTTTGGTGTATTTCACACAATCATTGGCTTGGCATACGACATTGGTAATGAAAGCAATGTGAACTTCAATAAAATACTCCAGACAACCTGCGTGCATGGTAAGCCATGGTCTGTGGGTAGTGGGCGGTGTGGTAGTGGGGGTTGATCATACGCCTGTAGTCCGCCAGGTGGAGCTGAGAGTGGGGTAGGATGTAACCCGGAGGCTCCATGTAGGGACTGGGCTGGAAGGGACTCGGCATCATACCATACCCTCCTGACAAACAGATTCTAATTCAAACAGTGTTTATCTTTACTTTAAGTGACAAAATTCAACACACATGACCTACATGGTACTTAACAGATTTAAGTGTATAAACGTGGCCCTTCTAGACCCTGGTCAAAAGTAGTGTACGATGTGTGCCGTTAGTGCAATAATAGGGGGCCATATAGGATAGGACCAAGGCTTTACTGGAGGTCAATACCTCCATGGTACTTACCCATCCCAGGGAAGCCGCAGTAAGGGTTGTATGGCATGGGCCACTGATAGGGTAGAGCAGAGGGGTATAGCTGGGAAGGGTATGGCTGGGAAGGGTATGGCTGGGAAGGGTACGGCTGGGAAGGGTACGGCTGGGAAGGGTACGGCTGGGAAGGGTGTATGTAGAAGAATGGTCTGCTGTGCTGGATGTGGTGGGGCTGCTGGTGCTCAAATGACAAAGTAGATTTTTTTTATTCACAGGATACAGATTATAGTAAACAGTTCAATGACATTCTCTTGCATTGGGTGTATTGGTTAGAGCGTTGGACTTGTAACCGAAAGGTTGCAAGATCGAATCCCCTGAGTTGACAAGCTAATAATCTGTCGTTCTGCCCCTTTGAGAATAAGATTTTTTTCTTAACTGACTTGCAAAATGTTAAACAAAACGCCGTTATTTGTATAATCGAACATTATCCGTTTGGAGTATTGTTTCCACACAGAATTCGATGAACACAATGTGTGACAGGTAATCCTGGGTTGTATTCATTAGTTTGATTCCATAACATTTAGTTGCAGATGTTTTTCAACAGAAAACATCACTCTAAGCTAACGGAACAAAGCGGGGAGACCTACCAGGGATGTGTTCATTTCAGATTGATGCAAAACATTGTTAAACGAAAACGAGAGTTTGTAGGACAAAAATTAACTATGTCCCCTCCCTTGTTTGTGCAGTTTGTTTCCATTGCAATCAGTAACGAATACGCCGCTGAATTTGTCCAATATAAACTGTTGTAAAACGTTTTACATTGAGTTTAGCAACGGACTAAGACTAATGAATATACCCCAAGTCTCACACAGGAGGATCTTCGTAACTATTACGACAGAAGGAAATGTCTAAACAAACATCCGCTACATTCACTTGCCATAAACGCTTACTTGCTGGTGTGGGGGCTGGTCCTCAGGACGTGGAACTCCGTAAGGTCCAGGGTGGCCTGGGTGTCGGGGGCCCTGGCCCGGCTGAGGTCCATGGGCTGGGTTGGGCCCACGAGGGCCCGCTCCAAATGCATGCTGTGCTGTAGACGCGGTTGTTTCCATATCTGTAAGAGAATTTAAAAAACGAAGGGTGAAGAGTAGGATATTTCCTACACAATTCAGTCCCCCTTCCTCATCTCATCAATCAGTGTTGGTATTTTCTATAGTTTACTGTGTTTGACTGAATTTTCAAACGCTTTTGAAAGTATGTCTAAACACACAAACGCTTTAAGAACACTAAGCTCTTTAAATTATTACGCTAAAATTGGGGGGAGAGGCAGGCAATGAACACATTTTACTTACTCGCAAAACGAATATAACTATCTAGGAACCAGTATGGCAGGCGTGATGGGAATTAAATAGGGAATTGAAGAGGGTTGGGCCATTGACCACGTTTTGGATAAAAAAAAAATGTATAACCGATTACTAATTATTTCAAGGTGCACCTGATTCCGTTCACCCAACTACCCAATCAACTCGTAAAAGAGGTTGTCGTAATGACGGTAGAGACACGGAATGATCGGCTATGAAAAGCCAACTGACATTTACTCCTGAGGTGCTGACCTGTTGCACCCTTGACAACCACTGTGATTATTATTATTTGACCATGCTGGTCATCTATGAACATTTGAACATCTTGGCCATGTGCTGTTATCTCCACCCGGCACAGCCAGAAGAGGACTGGCCACCCCTCATAGCCTGGTTCCTCTCTAGGTTTCTTCCTAGGTTCTGGTCTTTCTAGGGAGTTTTTCCTAGCCACCGTGCTTCTACACCTGCATTGCTTTCTGTTTGGGGTTTTAGGCTGGGTTTCTGTACAGCACTTTCAGATATCAGCTGATATAAGGGCTTTATAAATACATTTGATTTGATGGCGCTCATTGGGCAAGTTCCTTTTGCATGACCCGGTGCCACGGGTGGGCGGAGTTTGGTATTTTAGAACATTCCATTGGTCCTTAAATTAAATCTCCAGGCACCGGGCCATGCAAAACAATCTCGCCCGTTGTTTTCACTTGCATCATTACCAGTAAATGTATACAGCTAACGAAAACTAGCTTGCACGTCAGTAATTGAAAGCAATAACTGTAATTTGCAATCATAACCCAAATAAGACTGTCAGCAACTTCACTTCACAAATGCTATGGCAAACTGACAAAATCCTACATGGCAATAGCATTGCCTCATGTCAAGTATTCTAATATTTGCCATTTATCAAGTTCTTTCATTTTCTAGCATAAAATGTGTATAATTCCAAACCATATGAACACTTACTAGCAGGTGTAATAAACCACAGCCAGGGTAGGGTACAATGAAATTCATTTTAATGATGCACACAATGGTCAAGCAAATCAACATTTCAAAGCCACCAACCCTGTGCTGGTGAATAAGTAGGTATTTTACCACAAATAATACAGTACAGTGCTAGCTAACAGGCTGTGTCTATAGACCTGAAAGTGTACTTTATTAGCCAAGGAGACTTTAACCAAGTCTCCTTGGTTTATCACCCCAAAGAATAAGTGTCCATCTATATTGTGCAATCTACTAAGTGCTCTTTTTCTGTGCCATTTTATTTGATCAATGGTGTGACATTAACATCTTGTGTCTCCTCTCTTGGTGGACCCTGGAAGAAGCAGAAGATTAGAAAAGGATTCATACACCAACATAACACACAGCCATTCCAGTGTTTAATTGCTATATTGTAATTACTTCGCCACCATGGCCTATTTATTGCCTTAACTCCCTTATCTTAACTCATTTGCACTCTGTATATAGACTTTTGTTTTCTTTTGTTCTACTGTATTATTGACTATGTTTTCTTTATTCCATGTGTAAGTCTGTGTTGTTGTATGTGTCGAATTGCTTTGCTTTATCTTGGCCAGGTCGCAGTTGTAAATGAGAACTTGTTCTAAACTAACCTACCTGGTTAAATAAAGGTGAAATATATATATATTTTTTTAAACAGCAAGGTTTTAGAGCACTGTAAAAGGGAATGAGGTTCCATTTAGGATGCAGCCCAAGTATTGCCAATAGTGAAACAACAGCAGAAGATTAATGAAAAAAACATTACCTTTTCCCCTGTGACATCGTGGTGGCTCCTCTTCCTCGTCATCATTGTCCTTTTCCTCATCTCGCACTCTCTGGTACACCAATGGCTTCCACAGAGCTTTCCTCAGTGCCAGTCTTTCTGAAAACAACCAGACCTGAACATTACGTTCTCACATTCATAGAAAACACATCTGAAGTCATACGTGTCAGGCGTTTCAGTGCTGATTTAGGGTCTGTTTTGCATCACAACGAAGAAGGTTACATGGATGGGGGGGGGGGGGGGGGCTGATCATAGATCGCCACTCCTACTCAGATTATTGACACATGGCCCCAAGTCAGTGATGCAGGTACATAGGACAGCTAAAGAATATCCATTAAAATCTATTGATCGGGATTGGTTTATATTACCTTGCAGTGAGGCCTGTGGCTTTCGTCTGGGCTTGGCCCTACCTCTCTCCCACCTACCCGGTTCTGAAGTCTCAATGCCCTCTCTGCATAGTCCATCTAGAGAGAGCAGATCTATGGTTTAGTGTACATGTAACAGTATAGCTTCCGTCCCTCTCCTCGCCCCTACCTGGGCTCGAACCAGGGGCCCTCTGCACACATCGACAACAGCCACCCTCGAAGCATCGTTACCCATCGCTCCACAAAAGCCACAGCCCTTGCAGAGCAAGAGGAACAACTACTTCAAGGTCTCAGAGCGAGTGACATCACCGATTGAAACGCTATTAGCGCGCACCCCGCAAACTAGCTAGCCATTTCACATCGGTTACATATAGGGAAATCAAATATCAGCCAACTCTGGCCCCAATAATGCATGAGTAGTGCGATGTTCCTATTTCAATGGGAGTCCATATTTATGTCAACGATGCCCTAATGGGCATACTTGGGGCCATTAGAGTGAACCCATTAGTTTACTAATCAAATTGCAACGGTCGGAGGTTCTATGCCCGTTCTAGAGAACCTATTTTTACGAAGAATACTTACCTTTGCATGTCTTGTGTTCCTTATCCCCTGCATCCTGCCCACCTTCCACCACATGGCCTTCATAATACTCCAGCTCTGATCCCACCAGCACCATCTCTGGTTCCTCCTGCTGCTCCTCTGGGCCGACAGCCTCTCTACACTGGCCTCTCTTACAGCTGGGTTTGGGATGCTGTTGGATGTGTAGAGGCTGGTGTTTCTTGGGGACAGGGTGCTTCTGCACGACCACCCTAGTGGGGTGCGCGCTCTCATCACGCGTCCTTGCAGACTGTTGTTCCTGCTCGACAACTTCATCAGAATCCCCCGCCTCATCATCGGCGTACACCCTCGGGCTGTGATGAACTTTAACCCTGCTTGCCCCTCCTTTCAACAGGCTCGAGCCACAGCAGGCGCACAAGAGCTTCTTGGACTTAGGACAGACTTTCTTAACCCCTGGCTCTCTGTGGTGCTCGACCTCCGCAGGGAACCTCCTCCCTGCGTAGACGGAGCTTCTGGGAAACCGATCCATGTCCTCCAGGTCGGTGGAGAACATCTCCTCTCGGGACGATAGCTCATCTAGGGAGGGACTGAGGACGCTTAGCCTTCCGTGGGCTGTCTGTGGGGGGCAGTAGTAGTAGTGGTGACGGGCTGGGGAGGAGGTGGAAGCCTGGAGGTCTCCACACAGCAGAGCAGAGCTAGAGCTGGCAGAGCAGTCCTTCTGCAGAGTTCCAGCTGTCAGGACCTTGTCCAAATTAAATCCAGTTAAAGTTTGTCATAATATAGAGAATACAATGAAACACTTACAAGGTGTCAAACACCGCAGAATGAATTAAATGCTTACAAGGTCTCAACAAACACTGCAGAATCAAAAGAAAAAAAAAGATCCAATTAAAATGATAGTAAAAAGTTACCTTGTCAAAGGGCAGATGGAGGATCTGGTAGGAAAGGTCAACATCCAGTTTAGACAGACCTTTCCTATCTGGAACATCAAATGTTTCTTCCCCACGTTTAGTGTCCTCTAAGGCTTGCCAGTCAGAGGCTAGGGGGGATGGTAGTGACTGTGTGGAGAGCAGGTTGGAGCAGTGGCCCTGCCACCTAGATCCCTCAGTGGAACTAGTACCATCTGGATTGGTGCCGTCCTCCTCTGCCTCGTTGTCTACGTTTTCAGGTCTGGGGCTGTCTTCTGACTGCAAGACAGCAGACTGGAGGCAAAGATTTTCCAAAGAACAGCGATGAAGAGACCCCTCCGCATGTTGCTGCGGGTCCAGGTTCTCCTCATGAATAGATGAGCTGTCCAATGGGGGGTCTTCGTCAGAGTCCACAGCCCAGCCCTCCTGACCCAGCCCGCCGAGACTTCGGCTTGACTCACGGTCATAGACTGCCGCCGCGGAGTTACCGACGCTGAACAACCTGCCCATCGGAAACGACGACTGCAATTGGCTGCCTTCCAACTTCCCACGCGAGGCTCCGTGACCACTGTGTACGTCTCCCACCACCTCACAAGATTTCCTTCCCCCATCTGGCGAGAATATTCCGGAAGACTGAGAAACGACACCGGAATCCAGCTCTTTCTCAGAACCCTGCATCTCGTTGGCCCGGAGTTTGTCCAGACATTCTATGAGCTTGTTGAGCGCATCACTCGGGTCCGTCTGAGCCTCAGAACAAACCACCTCTCTCTGGGTGTGATCCTGGTGGTGGTGAATTAACTCATTAATGAATGAGAGAATATATAAAATAGCCTTATTCATCTGTGCACAAGTTGCACGAGAATACATACATGGTGGTGTTGTTGCTGTTGGCGGAACATGGGCTCATGCACAGGAGGTAGATGAAAATGAGGTGGTTCATACATGCGTCTGTAATCAACTGGATGCATGTGTGGAGCGTGTGGCGCAACATATCCACCAGGATACTGCATGTATGGGTATGCGGACATGTATGGACTAGGACGTCCATAGGGATAAACTCCTGCGGAGAACATAAGATAAAAAAAGAAAAAAAAGAACATGCAGCAATATTTGCATCCAAGAAAATCACTAACTAAAACAGTAATAATCCATAATCCACTGAAATTATGGTTTGAGAAAAACTGCATGACGCAAATGGAAGTTTTCCCCTATATAGCGCACTAAAGGGTCCACGTCTAAAGCAGTGCACTACAGCACTATATAGGAAATAGGGTGCCATTTGATTTGGGACCCAAACAAAGAAACATGAAAAGGTAGGCCTACCAGAACCAGGTAAGCCATAGTGGTTGTATGGGTTATTCATATTATGCCACTGATTGTGATGATGATACATGTTGTAGTAAGGTTGAGAAGCCGGCTGAACATAGAAGAAGGGCCTTGGGTGATTGACCTGTCGCTGGTTATGCTGACCGCTTTCCATCGACTGTGGGTGTTTGCTCCCTTATATATATATATATATATATATATAAAAAAAAAGAACAATCATTGTCATTCCATTATGTTATGATTAATCAGTGTTAATTAAAAAAAATTAAAAAAAGTTTTAGGTCATAAGTTTATTCAGAGAGCTTCAGAATCACTAATAATTGGTGCACACTCATAGCAGCCGAGTGCCAGACACATTGTGTCTGGAGATACGGACTTGCCTGGAAACCCGACGGCAACAAACGCTAATTTCTGCACGACGTAGAATTCTACGCAATTCAACGTTGGGTTTCCAGGCAAAATGACAGCAATGGAGTTGGCAAGAGTAGAAACCGATATAGGACCAGGCTACAGTGACAGACTTATATCCATATTTAAACTTTGAAAACACTTGACAGGTAATTAGACAAGGCCAAGGGAAATTTGATTGGCCTACCGTCCATTTTCTGATGTATCCAACGATTATCAAAATGAGAGCGCTGGAAACTAGATGAGGCCTACTTCACAATGTTACTACTACAAATTGGAACCACTTTTTTCCCTTCACTGTCTCACAATTAAAAGAGCATCCTACTGAGTAATTTTACTTGGTAGACTCTTTCAGAACTATACTAAAATCTAATCTTCAATAGTTTGAGCTACGGATATCTACCGTTCAATCAGTTTTATAGATTACACCTGTGCTCCTAATTTTATTTTTTGTAGTTTTTTTTTTTTTTTTTTTACATTTCACCGACATTTTCTTCCAGAAGAGGGCGCCATTTGCCTTGGAGAGACATTTGAAGATGGACTGAGAGGATTCGATTAAGTTGCCCCGAGTTGAACCCGGCTATGGCCCGTCACGTGACCTGGTGAAGGCGGTGAGGGAGGCGCGCCGTGCTCAAATCGAACGGTAATCTGCGCTGCTTGGTAATATTGTCAACAATGCAGCATGGTGCATCGTTCATAAACATTCATCTCTTTTACATAAAATATATGTTCGAATTTTCAAACTAGTTTTAATTGAGGAGGCAGATAAAGCGGTTTTATCAAAAGCAATTAATTGTGCATGTGAAAAGCCCAAATCTTAGTCATTACTCCACGTGCTTAAAGCCCCCATGCAGTCTTTGTAATTGTATTTTTAAATCATCACTATGTCTAATAAATCACACTGTGTGTGTTTCTTTAACGAAAATAACTCAAAAATATATATTTTTATCATTTATTTACTGAGCCTCCTTTGGCCCTTGAAATGCTCAGTGTGATCACATGGGTGTTAGGAAACAAATGTGAAGATATTTACATACAGAGCCCCGATTGGCTGATAGGTTGGTCTAGAGCCCATCCCCTTATTTACCAAGAGAGTTTTCATCTATATTTTTCGTAGATATCTATTTACCACCACAAACTGATGCAAGTACTAAGACCACACTAAACTAGCTGTATAAGGCCATAAGCAAACAAGATAATGCTCACCCAGAAGTGGCGCTCCTCTTGGCCGGGGACTTTAATACAGGCAAACTTGAATCCGTTTTACCTAATTTCTACCAGCATGTCATACAAAAAACTCTAGACCACCTTTACTCCAAACACACAGAGACACGTACAAAGCTCTCCCTCGCCCTCCATTTGACAAATCTGATCATAATTCTATCCTCCTGATTCCTGCTTACAAGCAAAAACTCAAGCAGAAAGTACCAGTGACTGGCTCATTACGGAAGTGGTCTGATGACGTGGATGCTAAACTACAGGAATGTTTTGCTAGCACAGATTGGAATATGTTCCGGGATTCATCCGATGGCATTGAAGAGTATACCACATCAGTAACCGGCTTCATCAATAAGTGCATCGACGATTTCGTCCCCACAGGGTAATTACGTACATATCCCAACCAGAAGCCATGGATTAGAGGCATCATCCACACTGAGTTAAAGGCTAGAGCTGCTACTTTCAAGGAGCGGGACACTAATCCGGACGCTTATAAGAAATTCCGCTACGCCCTCCGATGAACCATCAAACAGGCAAAACATCAATACAGGACTACGGTTGAATCCTACCTCACCGGCTCTGATGCTTGTTCTACATTGTAGAATAATAGTGAAGACAGCAAAAATATGAAATAACACATATGGAATCATGTAGCAATCAAAAAAGTGTTTAAAAAAATCTAAATATGTTTAAGACGGAAGAAGGAAAGAAATTACAGAAATTAACTTTTTACAAGGTTAATTGAAATGCATTCTAGGTGACTATCTCATGAAGCTGGTTGAGAGAATGCCAAGAATGTGCAAAGCTGTCATCAAGGCAAAGGGTGGCAACCTTTGAAGAATCTCAAATAAAAAATATATTTTGATTTGTTTAACACTTTCGGTTACTACGGCCTACCCTGGCCAAACCCGGACGACGATAGGCCAATTGTGCGCTGCCCTATGGGACTCCCAATCACTGCCAGTTGTGATACAGCCTGGAATCAAACCAGGGTCTGTAGTGACGCCTCTAGCACTGAGATGCAGTGCCTTATACCGCTGCGCCATTCGGGAGCCCCTTTTTCTAAAATGGATTAACTAAAACATTTTTGCAGTCTTATACAATACTATATAACAACAAAGACATTTTTGCAAATGTATTAAAAATTAAAAACAGAAATACCTTATTTACATAAGTCTTCAGACTTTCTTTGCTATGAGACTTGAAATTGAGCTCAGGTACATCCTGTTTCCAGATATCATCCTTGAGCTGTTTCTACAACTTGATTGGATTCCACCTGTGGTAAATTCAATTAATTTGACATGATTTGGAAAGGCACACACCTGTCTAATATAAGGTCCCACCATATGACAGTACATGTCAGAGCAAAAACCAAGCCATGAGGTCGAAGGAATTGTCCGCAGAGCGTCCGAGACAGGATTGTATCGAGGCACAGATCTGGGGAAGGGTGGCAAAAAAATTCTGCTGCATTGTAGGTCCCTAAGAACACAGTGACCTCCATCATTCTTAAATGGAAGAAGTTTGGAACCACTAAGACTCTTCCTAGAGCTGTCCACCTGGCCAAACTGAGGAATCAGGGGATAAGGGCCTTGGTAAGGGAGGTGAGTTCATCTGTGGAGATGGGAGAACCTTCCAGAAGGACAACCATCTTTGCAGCACTCCACCAATCAGGCCTTTGTGGTAGAGTGGCCAGACGGAAGCCACTCTTCAGTAAAAGGCACATGACAGCTTGGTTGAAGTTGGCAAAATGACACCTAAAGGACTCTCAGACCATGAGAAACAAGATTTTCTGATCTAATGAAACCAAGATTGAACTCTTTGACCTGAATGCCAAGCGTCACATCTGGTGGAAACCTGGCACCATCCCTACGGTGAAGCATGGTTGTGGCAGCATCATGCTGTGGGGATGTTTTTCAGCAGCAGAGACTGGGAGACTAGTCAGGATCGAGGGAAAGATGAACGGAGAAAAGTACAGAGAGATCCTTGATGAAAACCTGCTCCAGAGCACTCAGGACCTCAGACTGGGACGAAGGTTCACCTTCCAACAGGACAACGACCCTAAGCACACAGCCAAGGCAACGCAGGAGTGGCTTCGGGACAAGTCTCTGAATGTCCTTGAGTGGCCTTGACAGAGCCCGGACTTGAACCCGATCGAACATCTCTGGAGAGACCTGAAAATAGGGGAAAACATATCTGCAGAGGAGAATGGGAGAAACTCCCCCAATACAGGTGTACCAAGCTTGTAGCGTCATACCCAATACAATTTAAGTCTGTAATCGCTGCCAGAGGTGCTTCAACAAAGTACTAAGTAAATGGTCTGAATACATATGTAAATGTGATATTGAGTATATATTTTTTTACATCTGTTTAATCAATTTTATAATAAGGCTGTAAAGTAACAAAATGTGGAAAAGGTCAAGGTGTACTTTCTGAATGCAGTGTGTGTAAATATATTTTTTCTTACTTTTTTTTAAATCTGCATTTTTGGTTAAGGGCTTGTAAGTAAGCATTTCATGGTAAGGTATTCTGCAAATGTGACAAACATTTCATTTTACCCAGATGAACAGTCATTGGTCTATTGTAATCAGATCATATTGTGATTCATGAAGTGGGCCAAAAGGTCCATCCCACCCACATGAAATTCCAGGCATTTGTTCCATCTTAAACAAAAATTGAATTATCATAATTTTCACAAATTCAGTGTTATCGACCTCATAGTGTGAATATATCATTAAAAAAAACAGGAAAACACGTTTTTAACTGCACTGCCTCTTCACCCTATGTCACTGTTGTTTTAAGCCGACTTTGCCGTCGCCCGCACAGGACACATGGCTCACGCCCGGGATGTCCCGGTTCCAAATCGAATGCAATCAACGCTAACCCGGTACACCCGGGGCATGTCCGGAGCATTAATATAATCCCCTAACTGAGACTGTTTTTGGGCGCTTGCCCAGTATCCTCATTTGGCCCCTGTTGTCTTGCGCGGCGCCTGCGTTGTCGAGAAAGGTTTCTTGCTGGTTGCCTCTCGCGGCCTTAATTGTGTAAATTCGGCTTCCGGAGCTAGATACTTTCTGTAATAGCAAGAAAAGACCGGTCGGCGTCGAGTATTGCATATCGCCTTAAATTTGCTAGTGTAAAGAAATATGTTTGTTTAATATCTTAACAGCCATATATATATATGCATAGCTAACTCATTCTAGTAATGTAACGGTTGCTTGTTAGCCAGCTCACAGTCTAGTTAACGCCGACGTCTAAAACCTAGCTAACGAGCTTAGCAAATGCTAACCCTTCCTAGCTAGTGCTACGTTGCTTGCTTACGTTGGATATTATTTACCTGCTTGCTTAGCTAGGTCTATGAGACTGCTGGAAACTATACGGACCTACCTCATCACTATAGTTGGCTAACTGAATAATTTGTTTGGCAGGATATATGTGTGGGTGTAACGTCAATTCCCGAGTCGGGGCAAGAATTACCCGGAAGGGACGAGCAACTGCCGCCTTTGTAGATGTATGATCAAGCTAACGTAACTGTAGACAATAGCTAATATTTGCAGCGATTAGACTGTGTGGGATCCGGCAATCAAGCTTTCAAGTCTAATTTGGGATAAAAGAAGAAAGGTGAGTAAGCGAGCTATTCTGTCAGTCACCACATCCACTGAAGGCCTGGCTTGCTTATCCATGTTTTGGATGGGGGGGTCTGGGAAGTAGCTAGCTTAAATTGGGCAGTAACCCAGCCAACTAACGCTAGCTTGCTAACCTAGCCGGAATGTTTAGCTAGCTAACACCGACAAAGTAACGGTAACGTAGCTACAGTAGTTTGATAACATTGACTAACTATCCAGTTGATCGAATTTAGCTAAGTGTTTGAATTTGAATTGTCACCATGCAATTAGTCACCAACCATGCAGTTAGCCAATCAACTTCTAGCTCTTATATATTTTTTTAGTTACAGTGACCGTAATGTGGCCTAGCAGTAAGGATGTCATGTAATACAGATAATTAACATGGCTAACGTTAGTCACATAACTACTAGCTGGCTAGGCATTTTAATTATTGGCCAGTTTTCTAGAACAACTCCTACAAATAATTTGGTAACCGTTAAGAATTTTCAGCGTCCTAAAGTCAATCGAGATTGTCATCTTGTAGTCCTAAAAACCGGAAATGAGTTACCTCAAGTTCAGCCATTCCTATGGGGGAAATGAATGGGGTTTTGGAATAAACGTCGAAAATAAGGTCTGAGGTTAACGCAGGCTTAGGAGTTCTTATACGTTTTGTTCTATGATATCATATCAGTCAGTTAACATGACCTTCATGAATTAGGAAGTCCTTATGTTCTTCTTTTGATTACATGAATGCTTCAACATTTACAAAGTGACGTTAGCTGATGAAGGTTCTTATAGAACAAATTGTGTAATATCTCCTAAGCCTGTGTTTACCACAACTTATTTTCGGTGTTTATCCTAAAATCCTATTTATTTCCCTATAGGCTTCGGCCAATCAGCCATGGCAGAGTTAGTGCCTACAAAAAGACGCCATTACTATTGCTCTCTAGGTTACAGATGGCACTTGTTAGCTGGCTATGCTAACGTTAGCTAGATGAGTTTGCTAACCAACCACTAGCTAGTTGACTAACAATAGTCAGGCAATTAGCGACCTACAATAAGATTTCTTTATCAGTACACAGGCGAAAGTAAGCCATATTTAGGTTAGCCAGCTTTATGTCCCATATTGTGGGGAGGAGAGCATTAAAAACACAAATCATTGGGCCAGTTCGTTTTGCATGGCTTGTGCACGAGGTGGTTGGAGATTTCACTTAAAGACATGCTCCGAAACTACTGTCTGTCTTCAATTAGCCACAGAATCCCTAATTTGAAAGCAACTGTTTTTCTAGAAGCTGTGCTGCTCTATTTTCACTTATGTGCGCCAGCCCCTAGCAATTCGACTTGTAGCCAATGAGCTTCAGCCCCTCGCCACTTAAGTGACATATTGTAAGACACACACAGCAGAGGGAGCAATGACGTGGTGCAAATATCTACACACTTGTGGTGTAGTACGCAATTTTTCAGGGATTACTTTTGGCTTGTGAGTGCTACTTTCAGAACTCCTGGCTAAAAAGTATATAAAAGTACCATAGAAACTCTAAGGACCAATGGTAATGGTCTAAAATGTGTGCACTCTGCCCACCTGGGGCACTGGGCCATTCAAAATAACTCACCCATTGGCAAGTGAAGTGAGATGGCTAACGTCATCAGCCTAGTAGTAGTACAGTGTTTTGGTGCGTGGTCACCAATGTTGCCAGCTCGGGACTGTATGTACAGGTCCATGTTAATTTGTTGATCTTAGAAGAATGCTTACTTCACACTGTTGCCTTTCAAGATTGACGTAGGTAGCTAGCTATGTCAATGGATGGACAAATTGGCTATCATCAACGCGTGGGTGGGAAAGTGTTATTTAACAGACTGCTGTGGCCATGTTCTTAATGACTAACCTCCAACCATGTGCCAGAGTGGAGAAATAACCAATAACAACGGTTGTCTTTCAACTACTTCACTTATGGAAGGCCTGATAATCTTTTGCCTTTCACATGTGGCCACCCATGTGGTTTACCTGGCGAAATTGCTATTTCTGTCACCAATTGCCCTTAGTTTGGCGTTGGTAGGACTGCATATGGTGTAGGCTACACCACTTTAAGCCAATGGGCTGGATTGCTAAGAAAATTGCCTTGATAGCATGGCAGCTAAAGTCATCCAGGATATGACTATGCATGGGTCCCAGATGGAACCATATTCCTTATTTAGTGGACTACTTTTGACCTGGACCCATAGTGTACTACTTTTGACCAGAGTCCTATGTAGGGAATAGGGTGTCATTTGGGACATGCCCTATGAGTGGTGTTAACTTACAGCTCTGAAGCCACAGCCAAAAGCATGTTCTGTGTCTTGATTTTTCTGTAGATTTTATGCAGTGCCCTGTTACCAACAAATTAATCTGACATTTGGTTTTATCAGGGTCTCTCTCGCTCCCATTTTAATTGCTTGATACAGGCACATAGCAGTCAGTCTGGCTGTCAGTGAGTGCAATGAGTCTCTCCAAGCGGAGCCAGGGATGGATGGATGGAGGGGAGGGGAGGGGAGGGGGGGGGACCTGCCAGGGGAAACCAGATTGTTGACAATGCACTTTTCTCATGTGGAAGGGATTGGGGATGTGGGCTGATCTGACAGGCAGGGAGTGAGAATGGTGGCGAGGGGGATGGGGGGAGGAGACTGTCTGCCTGAAAAGCAGATTCTCTGTTATTCAATGTAGTATTAGGCCTGCTATGCACTTTATGTTCAGTAGCGTATCCCTGGAAAATGTCTTAAGTGAGATCAATATAAAGTTACCAGGAAGTATTTATACACAGAAATGTTGGGACCAACATGTTATTGTCTAGCTGTCCTGTATTCCTCCCCTGGGCTGTTATAGGCTGTTTGTTTGATGCATCCTATCCCCTCCATAGTGCACTACTTTTGAACAGCTCTCATGGGCCCCTGGTTAAGTGTTATACATAGGGAACAGCCCTGTTTTCTGTGTCCTGGGCCTGATCTGATCTATGGAAAGTGCTTTTATTGATTTGTTCTATTCTGTGTTTCAGCCCAGCACTGATTTAGCTGCATCACTATCACCACCACAGCCAGTCTGCATCTCCTGTCCCCACTACCTCCATCCAGTCCCCTGTGCCTGCCTGTCTTGTCTGCTCTGAGAGACCGGTCTATCTGGGCTATACAGAGCAACGAAGAACAAACACAGCCGACATTGAAGCACCAGCACTGACTGGTTTTTGGCTCTAGAGACCACACCAAGGACTTAGACAGAGGGAACTTCCTGCGCCACTCTTAACACTAAGAGGGGAACCAACCTGATTTTGATCACCCTGCATCCTGTCTTCTCTTCCATAACAGGGGAACAGAAGGAGGAGTTGCTGCTTCAGTTTTTTTGCTGCAGAGGTCCTCTTTATCCTGGTCCTGGGACACAGCGTATTGTTTTGGTCAACACCCCTGCTCTGTTCTACCCTGCCGACATCAGCCAACGGTGGTGTCACAAAGCAGAGGGGTCTCTGTACCCTGTCGTCACTTTGATTTATTCTCATTCCCCCCCCCCCCCCCGGGTTGGTTTTGAGTCAACACCGCTGCCTGCCTGCCGACATCAGTCATCACAAAGCAGCGGGGTCTCTTTCTGTAGGAGTCTGCAGTAGCTTTTAGGCTATTTATCCCCCCCCCATTTGGTTTTGGAGCCCGGTTCTTTTACCGGCTGCTTGAACTGCTGAAACTGGGGCGCGATTCATGGGATGCAACCATGTCGGATCTCAGTGAGCGCAGGCCAGTTAACATGGACTACGCGGTCTCCCTGCTGGAGCAGCTCAACTTCTTCTATGAGCAGAAGTTACTGACTGACGTGGTGCTGCTGGTGGAGGACAACGAGTTCCCATGTCACAAGATGGTCCTGGCCACATGTAGCTCCTATTTCAGGTGAGTCACTGTGGTGTCTTCTGGACTGTTCTGTGCAGCAGAATGTTACGTACAAGTACTACAGCTCAGCATCTTGTGACTATGATGTAGCCCTCGCCCTGCCTGAGCAAGCCTATTTGGGAACCCATTAAGTCACTCCTGGGCTGTGTCTGAAATGGAACCCTATTCCCTATATAGTGCACTTCTTACTACATAAGGAACAAGGTGCCATTTGCGACACACTCCTGGGCTTACTGTTGCATGTGTGTGTTGGGGAGATAGAACTGTGAAATGGTTCAGTTAGGCCTACATTTAGCTTTCCAGTATTCACTTATGTTGGAAACATGACAAGCATTAGGCTACACATACCACCTTCTCCCTGAAGTTCGTGTGTGTTTCAAATGGTGTCCCTAAAATGTCAGATCCTACTTCTCTGTTTGTCAGATCCTACTTCTCTGTTTGTCAGTTATTAATCACTATTTAGTAGTAGTAGAATGATGCAATTTTAGTCTGTGGCTCAAGAGAAGGTAGGCCCAGGGGCCTCATTTAGAAGCACAACATTACATAGCTGCAGTGGAGATGATGACCGGGCAACCCCAGACACCACATTGATTTATATGCAACGCAGGACAAGCTAGTTAACCTAGTAATATCATCAACTGTGTAGATTGTTTATAAGATGTTTAATGCTAGCTAGCACCTTACTTTGGCTCATTGCAGCCACCAAGGTCCTTTTGACGCTGCACTCGTGCAACAGGTGGGCAGCCTGCCATGCAGTTTCCTCATGGATTGCAATGTAATCAGCGTCCAAAAAGGCCGATTACCAATTGTTATGAGAACTTGAAATCGACCATGCCGATTAATCGGTCAACCTCTAGGTAAGAGGCTGTGTGAATCAGGCCTTCATGGTCAAATTGCTGTAAAGAAACCACTACTAAAGGACAGCAATAACAAGACTTGCTTGGGCCAAGAAACATGAGTAGTGGACAATAGACTGGTGGAAATCTGTCCTTTTGGTCTGAGTCCAAATTTGAGATTTTTGGTTACAACCGCCGTGTCTTTGTGAGACGCAGAGTAGGTGAACGGATGATCTCCACGTGTGGTTCCCACCGAGAAGCATGGAGGAGGTGGTGTGGGGGTGCTTAGCTTCTGACGCTGTCAGTGATTTATTTAAAATTCAAAGCACACTTAACCAGCATGGCTACCACAGCATTCTGCAGCAATACGCCGTACCATCTGGTTTGTGTTTAGTGGGACTAATTTAATTTTAACAGGACAATGACCCAACACAACTCCAGGCTGTGTATGGGCTATTTGATGGAGAGTGCTGCATCAGATGACCTTACCTCCACAATCACCAGACCTCAACCCCAATTGAGATGGTTTGGGATGAGTTGGACTGCAGAGTGAAGGAAAAGCAGCCAACAAGTGCCCAGCATATGTGGGTTCTCTTTCAAGACTGCTGGAAAAGCATTCCTGGTTAAGCTGGTTGAGAGAATGCCAAGAGTGCAAAGCTGTCATCAAGGCAAAGGGTGGCTACTTTGAAGAATCTAAAAACACTTTTTATGGTTACTACATGATTCCATATGTTATTTCATAGTTTTGATGTCTTCACTATTCTACAATGTAGAAAATAGTACAAATAAAGAAATGCCAAATATTTGACTGGTACTATATACATGACGAGCTTATGTAGCCTA
Source organism: Salmo trutta (assembly GCF_901001165.1). NCBI lineage: Eukaryota > Metazoa > Chordata > Actinopteri > Salmoniformes > Salmonidae > Salmo > Salmo trutta. Next base: position 22,382,638 of record NC_042962.1, read on the forward strand.
GATCCAGCAGACACATTTCCTGGCTGCTCTCCTCTCACACCCACCTATTCGTCCTCACTGATTCCCACGCACACCACTCGTTATCCGGTGACAACATGCAAAGCAGTTCCCCTCTTGGGTTCACAGAGGTATCCATTCTCTTGCTCTTGATGCGTTCTGGCTCTCTCCCATTTCCCCCCCCCCCCCCCCCCACCAGGAGGTGTCCCTTCTCTCCCTCTTGGCACTCTGGCTCTCCTCCCTTTACCCTCCTTGCTGCAGTTAAAGGGGCCTGGGGGGGCTCTGGCGTACTTATACTAGTAAGGGAACCCTTGTCACGCAGGCAAGCAGAGCTGGGTTGGTGTGGGGGGGTTATGCGAGAGGGGTAAGCTAGTGACACAGAGGATGCCTGCAAGGTTGTGTAATATCCAGCCCAGGGCCCTGGCAGATCCAGATCTTGCTGTAAGCAGCACAAACTCACAGGTTTTGGTGACATATTGTTTTTGAAGGAGAAAGGCAGTGTCACAGACAGCTGTGTGGGTGTCAGGATGGCCTGGAGAGGGAGGGGTGGGGAAAGAGGCTGAGAGAAGGGCGGAGTATGACAAGCTGGGGGGGTGTGGTTGAGCCACAGAGCAGAGGGAGCATGCTGTGGTCTGGTCACTGGGTCTAGTGCCTGAGAAGTCCAACTGGGGCTGTTGGGAGTCTTTTGTTACCTACCTCTGAATGTTTTATGCTGGATCCCCAGTCACATAAACGGATGTTGTAGATCAATCCTAAACTCGTCCTAGGCCTCCCACATTTTCTTTGCCCTAGCACTACGCAGCTGATTCAAATAACCAAAGCTTGATGAGTTGGTTAATTGAATATAGCTGTGTAGTGCTAGGGGGGGGGGGAAAAAACAACGCATGGACCCAGAGGGGGCCCCAGGACCAAGTTTAAGAAACCCTGTTGTAGATGACTGTCTAATATGTCACGCTCAGTGTCTGTCACAATACCAATGTTTTACTTAACCCATAGCAGCAAACTACTGCTTTTAATGATGTGAAATAGCTGAAGTCAACCATTTTTGAAAAGGACAACATTTTAATGATGAGCTGACTGAGTACTGATTCCTGTGTTCTCCCTCACCAGGGCAATGTTTATGAGTGGTCTGTCTGAGAGTAAACAGACTAATGTTCACCTGAAGAACGTGGACCCTGCCACTCTCCAGATCATCATCACCTACGCCTATACAGGCAATCTGGCTATCAATGACAGCACTGTGGAGCCACTCTATGAGACCGCCTGCTTCCTACAGGTGTGGTACCAGTCTCCTATTCCCACTCCACTCGTCTGGGTCTCAACATTACTCTACTGATCTGATCTACAGAGGTAGATGTGTCCTGTCTTCATGAGTCTCGTCACATCACTGACCCTCCTATTTCTGATCAGTGGACATTACTAAGTGTGTGTGTATATGCCTAATTGAGTGATAGTGTCTCTTAGTAATATAATCGCATTGATGATCTTGATGATTTTCATGCAGTAGCTATTTCTCTATAATGCCACCCCCCCCCCCCCCCACCACCTATCTAGGTAGAGGATGTGCTATTGCAGTGCAGGGACTACCTGGTGAAGAAGATCCACGCAGACAACTGTGTCCGGATGCTGAGCATCGGGGATCTGTTCTCTTGTGTGGAGCTGAAGCAGAGCGCCAAGCGCATGGTGGAACACAAGTTCCCCGTGGTCTACCGTCAGGAGGCCTTCCTACAGCTGTCCCACGAGCTGCTGGTCGACGTGCTGTGCTCAGACAACCTCAACGTGGAGAAGGTGGGTACACACTTCTCCGGCTATACGTACCTAATGTACTTACTACATACTTAGAAATATTCCTACCGGTATGTGTACTTTAAAAAATATATTTTTGTAACTCTGTCTTAACGTTGTTTCTGTGTATTTCTTATCCCTAAGCTGTAAAGCAAGTTACCCCCTAGGGGATAAGAATGTGGCTTCTGGCTACGCAAAATGACACCTATGGTGTTGTCACAATGTAGTATGTTTGCTGTTAAAATATGATCTTTTCTCTCAGGAGGAGACAGTGAGAGAGGCTGCCATGCTGTGGCTGGAGTATAACATGGAGGCTAGGTCCCAGTACCTGTCTTCAGTTCTCAGCCAGATCCGCATCGACGCCCTCTCCGAGGTGACGCAGCGCGCCTGGTTCCAGGGCCTACCGCCTAACGACAAGTCTGTCGTAGTGCAGGGCCTCTACAAGTCCATGCCCAAGTTCTTCAAACCCCGCCTTGGCATGACCAAGGAGGAGATGCTCATCTTCATGGAGGCCACGTCAGAGTGGCCGTCTGACATGGGACAGGTGATGGCGGGCCCCAACCACACGGTGGTGTGTTACAGCCCGCAGGCCGAGAAGGTCTACAAGCTCAGCAACCCGCCCGGCGACCTCCAGAAGGTCGGGACGCTCGTCACACCCGACAACGACGTGTTCATTGCCGGCGGGCAAATCCCGCTGAAGAACTCTATCGCCAACCACGGGAAGAGCGGCAGCAAGCAACAGGCAGTATTCCGATCGGTGGATAGCTTCTTCTGGTTTGACGCCCAGCAGAATGCCTGGGTGCCTAAGACGCCCATGCTGTGTGCCCGCATCAAGCCCTCTCTGGTCTACTGCGAGGGGTACATCTACGCCATCGGGGGGGACAATGTAGGCGGGGAGCTGAATAAACGTACGGTAGAACGCTATGACTGTGAGAAAGACGAGTGGGCTATGATGAGCCCCCTCCCTTGCGCCTGGAACTGGACCACGTCCGTAGCAGCCCACGACTGTATCTACGTGATGACCCATGACCTCATGTACTGCTACTTCCCTCGCGCTGACACCTGGGTAGAGATGGCCATGAGGAAAACTAGTCGCTGCTTCGCCTCCGCTGCCACCTTCGGTGACCTCATCTTCTACATCGGGGGGCTCCACGTCGTCTCCAACTCGGGCGTCCGCATGCCCACCAGCACCATCGACGGCTCCTCCGTCACCGTGGAGATCTACGATGTCGGCAAGAACGAGTGGCGTCTGGCCGCCAACATCCCTGCCAAGCGCTACTCGGACCCGTGCGTGCGGGCCGTGGTGCTCCTTGGCTCTCTGTGCATCTTCATGCGGGAGACTCACATGAACGAGCGCGCCAAGTACGCCATCTACCAGTACGACCTGGAGCTGGACCGCTGGTACCTGAAGCAGCCTGTGTCTGAGCGTGTGCTCTGGGACCTGGGGAAGGACTTCCGCTGCGCCGTGGGGAAGCTATACCCATCCTGTCTGGAAGAATCCCCGTGGAAACCACCCACCTACCTGTTTTCCCCCGATGGGGCCGAGGAGTTTGAGGTGGACGGGGAGATGGTCTCCCTCCCTCACATATAGCTCGTAACCTTCCACCTCTCTGCCCCCAAACTGAGTCCCCGAATTGCCCTCTGAACTCTGGGTGTGTTGAGGGATGGACCTGAAAGCCAGAGGGGTAGGTTTGTCAGTCTGTTCCAAAGGGATCTGAGAGCTACAAGGCTGTTCTGCTGGCTGGCTGTTGCTGACAAACAAGCTATACAAAGCCTCAGACATTGAAAATATAGGAGAGAAACGAAAAAGTAATATGGAATAAGTAGATTTCTGTTTTTTCTTTTGTTCATTGCAACTTCAAGTCTGTTATACTGTTTCTACAATGTGATAATTGAAAGTCGACTGATTTGTGATGATGCACTTACTGGCAAAAAGCTCCTTGGAATAACTGTACCAAAATCCTTCTGGTCTCCACCTCTTTCTCTCTTCTATCACCACTGTTGTAAACCCACATCCTAGGGACACGTGGCCTGTGTCCCAGCCATATGGTACCCTATTCTCTAAGTAGTGCACTAAATGGGTAATATGGTGCCATTTGGGATGCTCCTAGTATAGGAACATACAGGGCCAAGTGTTGGGGGCTGTATGGGAGAGAAGGGGTTCTAGGTGGTGACTGCAGGTCCAGTCACTCTACCCGTTTTCTTCTTCACCTCTGTTCCAGACACGTAACCCCCTGCCTCTCCCCTCACTCCTTTAGTCCCCTGCTCACACTAACACCACTCTAGCCTGCCTGTCTCTTAGGCTGTTGTGTCCCAAATGGCACCCGACTCCCTAAATTGGGCCTTACTTTTGACCAGGGCACAAAGGGCCACCATAGGCTTGTTGAGCTGGCACTGTGGAGCTCTTGCCAAAAGTAGCGTCCTATATAGGGTTCCATTTGGGAGGCATCCTTAGTCAATCTCTCTGGACACAGGTCTTCCACAGAGCCAGCCAGCGGTTTACAGAACGGAGCTCACCCTAAGCAACCACCATCTCATCGTCGTGATGGGAGGATTTATGCCGGCTTTTTATTTTATTTTTGACAAGCGCGAGTCTCTGCAACAACACACGCCTCCTTCACTCTCTCAATACTCTCAACTATAGATTTTTGGGCTCATGCATTTTTCTTTTTTTTTTTTCCCTAAGCTGCTGAAATATATATAAATATATATTTTTCATATGTTTAAAAAAGAAACTGTTTTAGTGGGGAAAACAACCAGGTTCTATTGTATTAGTATTTTTTTTTTTAATTTAATAGACATTACTGTAGTGTGATTGTGTTTAGGTATCCACCCCCCCCATCAGATTATTTTCTTGTGAGTGAAATACTGAGGAATCTTGCTGCTGATTGGGTCTGAGAAGGAGGGCTGGCCCAGTGCTGTTGCTATGGAAGTTGTCCAGGCAACCACTAGCGGTAGTGGAGACCGACTGGAGGGTGGTGTGGGAGGGAAGGAGCGGACGGAGCTGTTCCATGGTTCCTACCTTAAACATGAGCACAGGTGCTTCATGACAAACCTAACTAGCATGTTTGGCTGCATCATGTTCCTTTGGCACTGTATTTTGAATGAACGTTAATTTATTAAAAAACATACCAAAACGTTCTTGAAAAAAATGACTTGTTATTTTCACATGGGTTGACGACGCATGCTTGGTTTTGTTTTAAACATGTCACAATGTGTTTACCTGTTAATCCAGTCTGCTCACAATTACAGATTTAGCCTATTTACATGTTCAGTTAGTCATAACCTAGGGACCTATTATGCCTGCTTAAAATAGTTTTTCACCATTCGTTGCCATTCACAGAAGCCCTGTCAGTACCACCTCTGAATAGCTATAACTGGAGCTGGTTGCTTCCCAAATGGCAACCTATTCTATACAGGGAATAGGGTGCCATTTGGGACAGCCACTGAAGCCAAACAAACATCCCTCTACTGCTCTGCCCCCTCCCCACCCATAGCTTTTGAGCTGATAATCTGAAAGTCATCCGTGAGGTCCCTGGGTTCGCGTGTGATGTTATTGAACTGAGGCACATGGCTGCAGCCTGTTTTTGTCCAGTAGACCCTGCTACACCCCCCCCCCCTCTGTCTTTTGTTTGGCTGACCTACATACAGTATGAACAGACCATGAATATCTCGCTCTCTTTAACAGAAGCTTACAGAGAAATACTTTTGTAGTAGGTAGTACTTTTCCTGTAAGCTTATGGGAAGCACTTTTTTTTAAGGTACAGAAGCAGTAAAGATGAGGCTGATTTCCAGCTGTTAAGTACAGAAGCTATGAGAAAGTAGATTTCCATCTGTCTTTTCAGTAAAGAGCAGACTTTGTTTTCCATATTTAATGCAGCATAAATTAACTATAATTCAGAATACATATTTTCAACACACATGTCAGATGAAAAAAATATAATTGCATACTTAATGTAATTTTCAGAGTTCAACAGCAACAAAGCATACAGGTAAAACAAATGACTCAGATTTTTAGTTTAAAAGTCAAGACAGGAAATCAAGGTCCAAAGTTGACAGCTGGAAAAGACGTCATTACAGTTTAAAAACTGGACCTGGGCCCCATGTCTAAATGTCTGAGTACGAGTGCTGATTTAGGATCAGTTTGGCCTTTTAGATTGTAATTAATAAGGTTATATGACAGGTGGGATCCTAGATCAGCACTCTCATTCTGACTTTTAGTGGATAGTCCAAGATCATGCCTTCCAAAGATCAATATATATATACACTTATTTTCTAAATATGGATCTGTGCCTAACTGTTAAACTAATCCAACAACTTCAATACAAACAGTTTGGGAGAAAGTACTGTAATCATCTCAAAGTAACAAGTATAGGCTAAGAGAGTACATAGAAATATAATCTTTCCTATGTATAGGTGCAATCAATTCCCTACGTACAGCACTAGTTTTAGTAGTGCACTTTCTAGGGAATAGGTTTAAAGGGTCTTAGTCAAAAGTAGTGACCTATATAGGGAATAGGGTGCCATTTCAGATGCATGATAGTGAGCCATAGATCAGGTAGAGGGAGATTGGTTCCAGTCGTGTCGAGACAGGGAAATCACTTATGTACAAGTCCAACAAACTATATACAACTAATGAATTAGTTTTATCTCATACTCCAACCATCTTTAGAAAAGTTCACTATTACATGTATAGTGCGGACATAATGAGGAAAAAGATAAGTAGTTTTCTTAACCTGAAGGAATGACAAGCAGAATGTGTTCCAAATGGCACCCTCTTTTTACCAGGGACCGGTCAAAAGTAGTACACTGTGGTATCGGGTTCCATTTGGGACACAGCCATAGGATGTCTGTCCTGTCCAGTAAACTGAGAATAACTTGCTCTGACCCAGCATCTTACTCATTTACAGTAACAGCTTCCAGCCAGCGATGCACTGGTTTCACACTCAGTATATACAGTATACACCTTGTTGGAATACAGTTAGAGCAAAACACTGGCAATGGATAAAACACAAAAGGTTTTCCACCACACAGAGAAAAACACACTGAAATCTGAAGTGTCTGAGCATGGGCTCTGAGGATATTTCTGTCCGTCTGTTTAGCACAAGTGGCTATTCCTCTCATCTGCCCCTGTCGGTCTGTCCTCCATGCTGGAGCAGTTGTAACCTGGGGATGGAGGGGAAAGGGCACTGCAGACCAGGGTTGCGTCCTAAATGGCATCTATTCCTAGTGCACTACTTACCACCAGTACTCTATGGGCCCTGGTCAAAAGTTGTGAACTACATAGGGAATAGAGTATCATTTACGACAAAGACCTGAATCCCACTGCTGTGTTGGGGTATCCCATCAGAGGCCTGAAACAAATCCTTCCTAAAATAAAACCTTTCCCCAAACACGCAAAAATCAACCTATCCTGCCCACCTGACCCCAGTTCCTTCTGTAACTAACTGGTTCTGAAAGAAAGGGGGAGAGGAGGAATAGGAGGAGTGTGTCATGTCGCATCCTGTCTCCTTGCCTCCTTCTCAACCGTATTGGAGGACACTGTCCAAGATCCCTCCCCTCTGACCTTCTCCAATAGGGTTTGAGAAGGAGCTCAGGAGAAAGGATGCAGGGAATCAAGGAAAGATGAATCGAGAGACACTCAGGGAAGGACCGTTGGAGGGGGTTAGGTTAGGGTATCCTCGGCTCCTAGGCTTAACTCATGTTGGCTAAAGCCTGTGACAGAGGCTAAGGTTAGGTTAGGAGGCAGGCAGCAGGTAGGTGGTCAAGGCTTGGCCTCGGTAGGTGATTGAGGCTCAGGGGAGGCTGCTGGAGTGGCTAAAATAGCAGGCTGGGCCAACGTAGAGAACCAGGACGACATGGCTGACTTAGCACTGGTTAACACTCCACCCACCGACTGACCTGGAGGATGGAGACGGGAGGGATTGTGGATAAGATATAAAGTTCTGTACTGAACAATACATTTCTTATAAATTAATTGATGAAAACAAATCCATCCGGGAGTGAATGTTAGTTAGCAGTACTCTGTGTTGACTATTTTTGAAGGCCAGTTTCCTGGACTACAAATCCTTCACAGGTGGCTTAATTTGAGTCTGGGGAAAAGGTTGGTTAGAGAGACTGACTGTTTATCGGTCTCACCTACTGCCTTCCCGGTCTGCACGACACTCCGACTGGTGGTGATCACAGCTGCTCCAATTTTCTTCCCCCGTTCGCTGTTCTGCACCGAGCTGAAATTCAGCGAGAGAAAAGAAAAAATTCAGTCACGACCATGTTGCACCCAGAAATAAACCCTGGGTAGCAGTGACACATTTCTCAACTAAAATGTTGCTACAGCCTGTTATAGTACTGAATAACTCTGCGGAAGTAGAGAGAGTGTTACTGTCACCGGTGGTCGAATCTAAATATCCAAACCAAGCCAACCTGAGACTAGAGCAGCAGAGAGTCCACTTCTTGTCCTGGGTACATTTCACAACATACACACAAATAAATCCAGCCTGGCAGTCTCTTTTTAAAAATCACCCAGATGTCAACACACACATTACAGTCCCAAGAGGGTCAGTAGTCCTGGTCAAATGATTGGATAGATATAAGCGTTCTCTTCTTACTAACCTCGGTGACAAGAGGATAGATAGCATTACTGCAATATCTAGCTTCACCTTGCCTTCTGATTGGCTAGGTAGAAGTTTTTCGCTAGATTGCTTAGACCTATCCAATCCTCTCAGATCTAGGGACTAGGGGTCTATTTAGAATTCAGCTGTGGTGTCCCGTGACTCCGGCATCAACATCAGTGCCCTTTGTGACCCACCCAGAGCCCCTCCCTACCTGGCACCTCTTATGGTTGGCACTAGCACCAAGGGACTCCTACACTACATACTGTACAGGATACAGTCACAGTACACTGCGTACAGAATACAGTCACAGTACACTGCGTACAGAATACAGTCACAGTACACTGCGTACAGAATACAGTCACAGTACACTGCGTACAGGATACAGTCACAGTACACTACCTACAGGATACAGTCACAGTACACTACCTACAGGATACAGTCACAGTACACTACCTACAGGATACAGTCCCAGTACACTACCTACAGGATACAGTCCCAGTACACTACCTACAGGATACAGTCCCAGTACACTACATACAGGATACAGTCCCAGTACACTACATACAGGATACAGTCCCAGTACACTACATACAGGATACAGTCACAGTACACTACCTACAGGATACAGTCACAGTACACTACCTACAGGATACAGTCACAGTACACTACCTACAGGATACAGTCACAGTACACTACCTACAGGATACAGTCACAGTACACTACATACAGGATACAGTCACAGTACAGCTGCAGAGAATGGACTTCTGTACTGAAGCCTTGTTCACACTGCAGGCCTTAATGCTCAAATCAGTTTGGTTTTTCAAATCCGTTTTGGAATACAAGTGACCGGTGTTCCCTCTAAGCTGCACGCATGCGCGGCCGCGCAGAACAAATGCTCCTGACGAACAGCTGTTGTGCTGACGTTGCTTCCAGAGGCAGTTTGGCACTCGGTAGTGAGAGTGTTGCAACCAAGGACCACTTAACAATAACAGCACTTACAGTTGACCGGTGCAGCTCCAGCAGGGCAGACATTTGACTTACTGACTTGTTGGAAAGGTGGCATCCTATGTCGGTGCCACGTTGAAAGTCACTGAGCTCTTCAGTAAGGCCATTCTACTGCCTATGTTTCTTGTTTCTCTGTGGAGATTGCATGGCTGTGTGCACGATTTTATACACCCGTCAGCAACGGGTGTGGCTGAAATAGCCGAATCCACTAACTTGAAGGGGTGTCCACATACTTTTGTATATATAGTGTATCTGTGTGTGTATGTGAGTGCATGTGCTTGCGTAGTCCACCATGTAGGGAACAGGGTGGCATTTGGGAGACACCCTATCTCTGTCCCAGTCTCTGCAGCACCACAGACTGTGAACGTCAGTGACAAACCACAGCCTTGTGGCTGTTGCACACGGGACAGGACACCAGACCCCATTCACCTCTCTCATAGCCTCCAGTGGTGGTTGCTAGGAGCCTGGGCGACAGAGTGACACCAATCCAGTGTCAGAGCTCGGACACCGGCCCGACCACACAGACAGGCCCAACCCTCACTGCCTGACCCAAATAAACAGCCATGTAGGTCCAGCCCGGCCCGCTCACAATAAAACAGATCCCCCTTTATGTCCCAAATGGCACCCTATTCCCTACATAGCCCTATGGCCCCTGGTCAAAAGTACTGCACTGTATAGGGAATAGGGTGCCATTTGAGACGCAACCGTCTGTTGGCACGGCGATGGTCGGCAGCCAGCCATGGACCCCGCTCTGCTTGCTGCAGGGCCGGCGCAAAGTCATGCAGTCACGTGGCTTTGTTTTCAAAAGCACATCTCTGTCTCTCTATGAGTGGAGCGCTCGTTGTTGGCAACAAGAGGTAACGACAGATGAATAGGAGAGCTGTGATGAACCTAACAGTATAATACAGACACAATATTCACCACGCTCTCTCACCAGGACGTCAAGCAGATTTGTTTTCTCTTTTTCAGAGAGAGAGTGTAAAATAGAGAGGGGGATGAGGAAAGAAGCCAGCTAGGACCTGGTTAGGACAAAGACTGGTCATTGTGTGAGGTGAGACTGAGTGACAGGACCAAGAGGAAAGAAAATAACTCTGTTTCTCCCGCTCTTTGTTGACCACCCTTCTAGCCTGCCCAAAGACCTGAATACAAAGCCCTTACACCCCTACCAACCCCCACTAGACACCATGTTTATTGATGCAGGGAGAGAGGAAAGAGGGTGAGAGAGGGAAAGACGGAGAGAAAGAGAGTTCCACTGTCATTGAGTGATGAGGGAAACAAGCTGGCTGACTGGTGGACAGGGTCTGGACTGGGGGGCCCTGATGACTGACGGCTCCACTGACCAATTAGGGCACACGAAAATTCACTATGGGATGAGATGTTTCGAAACAGAATGAAATGGGATGGTACTATAAGAACTGTTAAAAATGTTTTGGAACGTTTTGCCGTACTGAACAGTACCCTCTGTTTTATTTTGTCCATCTGTCAGTGACGAGAGGGAAGCTTCACAAATGTCATTAAACACCTGACTCTTTCACATAAGACAGTCACAGTGGGGGGGGGGGGAAGTAGAGTCACACACACACACACACACACACACACACACACACAGAGAGAGAGACAGATCGTGAGACATGCTGAATACCACAGTGTTCCTGTGTAGAAAGGAACCCAGGCTACTCTTATACAAAGTGAATGAAGCAGGAAATGAGTTTCATTTATTCCTTAAGAGCTTACATGGCCAACTGCCAAATTCCCTGTCCGACGGGTGAGTCCCATATTCCCTACATAGCGCACGCCTAGGGGCCTGGTTAAAAGTAGTGCACTTTATAGGGAATATGGAGCCATCTGGGACGCAAGCCTGTGACTCTACATCCAGCCTGCTATATCCAGAGATTACTATGCAGGGGGTGTAACAGCCATACTCCCCTTCAGCACCTTGACTACATGCCAAATGGCACGCTATTCCCTATATAGTGCCCTACTTTTGACCAGAGTCCTATGGAAAATTCACCGTACAAAAGGCATGCTTTTCCATTATTTTGGAAAGTTGGCCTATATATGCAACCGCTTCATTGTGTGAGTTACACTATCAAATCAAACTTTATTTGTCACATGCGTGGAATACAACAGGTGTGGACCTTACGGTGAAATGTGTACACAGCCGGGACCACAGAGAACCTAATACATAAACGTGTTGCATTTTAACTGAGCTGATACTCATCGTTACGAAGCTTCTGTAACGTACATCAAATATAAATCTATGCAGTTCACTTAGTTCTGACCAGGAGAGTTTCTGGAAGTAATTTTCTGCTCTGAGAGTTTGTCACTCTCGCTCTACCGCTCAGAGGAGTTCAGGAGGACTTTCAACAGCGCCCCAGTCTGTTTGTTTGTTTGCCATTACGTCAGAGTTCACAGGGGTCGTGCATGTCGCTGAATAGCGGAAGGGAAAGAGAGAGAACCCATATAGTACCAGCAAGTAGATCTCCCCATGTTCTCACCATAAAGCTATCAATAGAGAAGTTCCGGATGAAGACACGTAGCCGGTGTCCCAAATGGCATCCTATTCCTTATGTGCACTATTTAGGGAGTAGGGTGCCACTTGGGAGGAATATGGAATGTAACCTTAGAGGCAGGGTTGGCGATAAGGACCTGGGACAGTCAGCGTACGGAGGGATCACATTTCCTCTGCACTTTCTGTAACGTAACCCCCGAAGACAGCCAGCAAGGGTTTTTGAGAATGAACCTCTCTCATCATTAATGTAGAGTTAAATAAGATACCTGGTGTCTTTCTTTATTACCATCACAAGCAGGGAACAGCAATTAGTAGCTTAGTACTCTATGAAATAGTGTGACTGCAGTGAAACATAGCAACTTGTGCCTTCAGAAAGTATTAATACCCCTCGACTTCCACATTTTGTTGTGTTATAGCCTGAATTCAAAATGGATGACATTAATTTTTTTTCTTATCAATCTACACACAATACCCCATAATGACAAATTGAAAACATGTTTTTAGACATTTTTTATAAAATGTATTGCAAATGAAATACAGAAATATCAAATTCACATAAATATTCACACCCGAGTCAATACTTTGTAAAAGCACCTTTGGCAGCGATTACAGCTGTGAGTCTTTCTGGGTTTCTAAGAGCTTTGAACACCTGGATTGTGCAACATTTGCCCATTATTATTTTCAAAATTCTTCAAGCTCTGTCAAATTGGTTGTTAATCATTGCTAGACAACCATTTCAGGTCTTGCCATAGAGTTTTAAGTAGATTTAAGTAAAAAGTGTAACTCGGCCACTCAGCAACATTCACTGTCCTCTTGGTAAGCAACTCCAGTGTAGATTTGGCCTTGTGATTTAGGTTACTGTCCTGCTGAAAGGTGAATTAATTTCCCCAGGGTCTGGTGGAAAGCAAACTGAACCAGGTTTTCCTCTAGGATTTTGCCTGTGCTTAGTTCCATTCTATCTATTTTTTTTATTCTGCAAAACTCACCAGTCTTTAACGATTACAAGCATACCCATAACATGATGCAGCCATCAGTATGCTTGAAAATATGGAGTGTGGTACTTGGTAATGTGTTGTATTGGATTTGCAACAACGTACACTGCATTCGGAAAGTATTCAGACCTCTTTACTTTTTCCACATTTTCTTGCGTTACAACCTTATTCTAAAATGGATTTTAAAAAAAAGTTCCCCTCAATCTACACACAATACCCTATAATGAGAAAGCAAAAACCGGTTTTTAGAAAGTTAAGCAAATTAATAAAAAAAGCTGAAATATCTCATAAGCATTCAGACCCTTTACCCAGTACTTGTTGAAGCACCTTTAGCAGCGATTAGAGGCTGGAGTCTTCTTAGGTATGACGCTACAAGCTTTGCACACCTGTATTTGGGGAGTTTCTTACATTCTTCTTTGCAGATCCTCAAATGCTCTGTCAGGTTGGATGGGAAGCATTGCTGCACAGCTATTTTTAGGTCTCTCTAGAGATGTTCGATCGGGTTCAAGTCCGGGCTCTGGCTGGGCCACAAGGACATTCAGAGACTTGTCCCAAAGCCACTCCTGCATGGTCTTGGCTGTGTGCTTAGGGTCGTTGTCCTGTTGGAAGGGTTTTATCAAGGCTCTCTCTGTACTTTGCGCCGTTAATCTTTCCCTCGATCCTGACTAGTCTCCCAGTCCCTGCCACTGAAAAACATCCCCACAGCATGATGCTGCCACCCCCATGCTTCACTGTAGGGATGGTGCCAGGTTTCCTTCAGACGTGACGCTTGGCATTCAGGCCAAATAGTTCAAACTTGGTTTCATCAGACCAGAGAATTTTGTTTCTCATGGGCAGAGTCCTTTAGGTGCCTTTTGGCAAACTCCAATTTCCGTCTGGACACTACCATAAAGGCCTGATTGGTGGAGTGCTGCAGACATGGTTGTCTTTCTGGAAGTTCTCCCAGCTCCACAGGGTTCTTATTCACCTCCCTAAACAAAGCCCTTCTCCCCCGATTGCTCAGTTACTTGGTGGTTTCAAACTTCTTCCATTTAAGAATGATGGAGGCCACTGTGTTCTTGGGGACCTTCAATGCTGCAGAAACGTTTTGGTACCCTTCTCCAGATCTGTGCCTCGACACAATCCTGTCTCGGAGCTCTACGGACAATTCCTTTGACCTCATGGCTTGGTTTTTCCTCTGACATGCACTGTCAACTGTGGGACCTTATATAGACAGGTGTGTGCCTTTCCAAATCATGACCAATCAATTGAATTTACCACAGGTGGACTCCAATCAAGTTGTAAAAACAACTCAAGGATGATCAATGGAAACAGGATGTACCTGAGCTCAATTTCGAGTCTCATAGCAAAGGGTCTGAACATTTATGTAAATATGGTATTTCTGCTTTTTATTGAATTGCTAGGCCTCCAAAGTGGCACAGCGGTCTAAGGCACTGCATCGCCGTGCTAGAGGAGTCACTACAGACCCAGATTCGATCCCAGGCTGTGTCGCAGCCGGCCGCAACCGGGAGACCTGTGAGGCGGTGCACAATTGGTTCAGCGTTGTCCGTGTTAGGGGAAGGTTTGGCCGGCCAGGATGTCCTTGTCCCATCGTGCTCTAGTGGCTCCTTGTGGCGAGACGGGCGCATGCATGCTGACTTTGGTCGGCAGCTGGACGGTGTTTCATCCGACACACTGGTGTGGTTGGTTTCCGGGGTAAGCGAGCAGCGAGAAGCAGTGCGGCTTGGTAGGGTCGTGTTCCGGAGAACGCATGGCTTCGCCTCTCCCGAGTCTGTATAGGAGTTGCAGTGATGGGGCAAGACTAACTACCAATTGGATATCACAAAATTGGGGAGAAAAAAGGGGTAAAACTACAACAAAGAAATGTAAAAAATGTAAAAAGTGAATTGCCTAGCCAAATTTTTAGCAGTATTGCTTTAGTGCCTTGTTGCAAACAGGATACCTGTTTTGGAATATTTTTATTCTGTACAGGCTTCCTTCTTTTGACTCTGTCAATTAGGTTAGTATTGTAGAGTAACTACAATATTGTTGGCCGTACCTCAGTTTTAAATGGCTGTGACAGGAGAAAGCTGTTTTAAAGTCACCACTTGTCTCATGGTGAAATTCCTGAGCGGTTTCCTTCCTCTCCGGTAACTGAGTTAGGAAGGACGTCTGTATCTTTGCAGTGACTGGGTGTATTGATACACCATTCAAAGTGTTATGAATAACTTCACCATGCTCAAAGGGATTTTCAATGTCTGCTTTTTAAAAATGTTTTATAATCTACACAATAGGTGTCCTTCTTTGTGAGGCATTGGAAAACCTCCCTGGTCTTTCTGGTTGAATCTGTGTTTTAAAATCACTGCTTGACTGAGGGACCTTACAGATAATTGTATGTGTGGGTACAGAGATGAGGTAGTCATTCAAATATTATGTTTAAACACTATTATTGCACCCAGAGTGAGTCCGTGCAACTTAATATGTCACTTGTTAAACACATTTTTACTTCTTATTTAGGCTTCCCATAATAAAGGTGCAGAATACTTAAGACTGATGACATTTCAGCTTTTTATTAACTTGTAAAAATTTCTAAAAACATAATTCCAATTTGACATTATGGGGTATTGTGTGTAGGCCAGTGACACACAAACTCAATTTAATCCATTTTAAATTCAGGCTGTAACACAACAAAATGTGGAAAAATGCAAGAGGTATGAATACTTTCTGAAGGCACTAGGTTATATAATTATAATTATTACATAACTACAGACAATGACTAAGGAGTTAAGAATATGGAGGAAGGGAGGGCGATATGCACATCCTAAACTTGAGACTACTGGTGCTGGGTAAAAAAATAATCATACAGACTGAGTAGAAATGTTGTATATTTGGGTGCAGGAATGAATCACCGGGAAGCAGCAAGATACCATGTTTGGGCCTCTCGTTCCTTTATCCCAGTTTAGACTATGGCCAATACATAAGGAATGACCCCATAGTGTCATCTTGGAGCCTTCCAACTTGGTTTGGGATTCATTTCCCCACTTTGCTCAGAATAGAAGTTATACCAAGATGGTATTTTGAGTCTATTAACCTCAAAACGGGAAAAATATACAATTTTACTGCAGGTGTTCTGCTGTAAACTAAGGGCAAACATATTCAAAGTTACCTATAACATTGGTTTTCATCCATTTACCCTGATTTCTACCTGTTGGTCCTCAATAATACAACTTCACTCAAACTCTCAGCCTCAAAGACTTGACTTGGATTTGCATGTCTTGGCAAAAAATAGATTCTCTATCACATAACTGACTTGCCTAGTTAATTAAAGGTTTAATAAAAAAATAACAATGGGAGATTCTCATTTAGGCAAAAGTCTGTCCTCTCCTCGACTCCTTCCGTCCTCCTCTCCTCCGCGACCCGGAAACAGATAAGTGGTTGAGGAGTGTCAATTCGTTAGTCGGTGAACCGAAGAGTATGCTTCCGTCCTCGATGACCTACTTCGGCCAAGGATGCACAACGGCCTCCTCCTGGCGGCAAGAGCGGGAGTGTTTTGTTAATCAGCCACGCCCTCTTTGAATCAACGGTTGGTACGCACGTTTAAAAACGATAGGATACATTTTCCTTTTATCTATAAAATGTATTGCACAACTAACTTTATTTGTTTGTTTATTATCACTTGACACATTTATTTTGGGATTCCACCCCTGTAAACATTTGCCCAATGGGGGAAGGAGAGTCATTTCATACAAGCGCATTTTTGTTCATGATTACCTTCGACCTTTCCCAAAAGGAGGCGAGGCAGGACGGAGGAGAGAGGACGCAGGAGTTGAGCAAAACCAATTCTAAGTCTCCCTATATGCTGACCCACAGACTAAATTCTACCTGGTACAGAAACCCTTCTAAACTCACCACCGGGGGGCAGTCATCTGTATGTTTTCGTGGTACTGTCATTTAACTGATTTAGAGTAAATACACACGGGATATAGCCTATATTACTGATACTGTATGTATACGGGTAATCAATAGATTTCAATGAAGAATTAAGTACTCACTGTGAGAATCTTAACTTCAGATCAGCAGCACTGTACTGCCCTTGGAATGGATGGCTGACAAAGAAGAAATAACACAAGTCATTTTACATCAGAAGTACATTTTTTGTAAATAACTGAGAAAGTGTAGCAACATCATTTGCAAGACACCGACGATGGCCGATCCAACCACTCCCCTATATATTGCACTACCTTTGATCCTTACGGGCCCTGGTCAAAAGTAGTGCAGGGAATAGGGTGCCATCTTACCCTGGGGTGATCTTGGCCATGGCTGGGTGTTTGTTGCTGAACCACACTCTGTAGTTGTGTGTGATCCTCCAGGCTGAGATGAAGGGCGCGCCCCAGTCCGCTAGCAACTTCTCATTGTCTGGACACACACACACACACGCACACACACACACACAAAAGAGCATTTAGCTGTTGAAATCATCTGAGACAAATGACTAGGAGTAGTATAGTCAAGTTCAGCGATGTGAGCAGGAAGTGATACCACATGGAAATAGTAGTAGGACTAGAGGAAGGTGTTCCCATTCATGAGAAAAAAAACCACATCCCAAGCTATAAGTGTCCTACCTTCTTGTAAGGTAGAGGACAGGAGAGAATGGACGTAAAGTCCAAACTGGGCCCTAATCCATTCGTCCCCTCCCTCCCAGCCTGTCCCGTCCAGAAAGATGTCCTCGCGGTTCTCTGTGACGTGTTTGACCAGGTAGTCGGCGAAACGCAGGTCAGCCGTGGTCAGACCCAGCAGCTTCCTCAACTCTGGGTCTCCGATCTGGATCTTAGCCTCCTCCACCTAGTAGGATGGACACACACACACACACACACACACACACACACACACACACACACACACACACACACACACACACACACACACACACACACACACACACACACACACACACACACACACACACACACACACACACACACACACACACAAACTCAAGATATCTGGGAAAAAGAAGCCAAATCTGGTAGGCAGGATACACGTGGGAGACTTAAACACTCATTATGAAAACAGCATAGAACTACAAAAAAATAGAGAAGGACAAGATCACTATCTGTAACCTAGAATCGGAGAGAACCGGTTAAAAACAGACCGATGTTCTCCTAAGCTCTTCACTAATTCTCCTCTAAGAGTAGCAGACTGTCAGTACACACTTGAGATCACTGGACCTATGGGAGAGAGGGGAGAGGATGGAGAGAGAAGAGATGACGAGAAAGTGATGAGGGAGGGAGGAGAGATGAAGAGAGAGACGGAGGGAGGAGAGACAGAGAGCAGGACTCACGTCAACGATAGCGTCACTCAGATGCCTCTGCTGACGGAAGAGAATGTTGGTTGCCCCAGCGACAAAGCCACGGACCGTCACGTCTGACAGCAGGTGGTGCTGCTGCAAGGCCATGTAGGGCAGGCACAGGTAACCCTGGCAACCACAGGCATAGAGGTTAGAGTGGGTTGGTTCCCTTATTCTTGATCTGGGGCTGTATGTATCAAGCGTCTCAGAGTAGGAGTGCTGATCTAGGATCAGGTCCTCTCTGTCTATGTAATCTTATTCATTGTGATTGAAAAGGAAAAAACTATCCGTCTCTGGTAAGTTGTACTTCCTTTTTGTTTTTAATCTTATGTTAAGTGGACACTGGACAATAAAGGTTTTTGAATTTGAACTGAAGTACCTTGGTGAAGATAGTGATTTGATTAGGATCTCTTTTAGTCCTCATTTGGACTAATCTTCCAAGTGTCCTTAAACATTCAAATACAATTTATAATTCCAAACACATTTTCACATATAACACACTGTTACAAACAGACAATACAATAACATATTGACCTGATAAATACTCAGTCTAAAAATATACATTGATTCTTCATCTACCATAGTCCAGCACAACTTTCCTATGTATTATATTTAAATGGTTTTAAAGTATTGTTTAAATCTATATATTGAAAGGTTTCTGGTTTGCTCAGTTAAATTATTCAATTTCTTTATTGCTCTAAATTGAAATGTTATTTTGCCTATTTCTCTTTTCTGTCTGGATAACACATAGATGGTGGACAATCTGTTCCCAGTATTTAGTGAATGTCTGTCTCTTACCAACTGATTACTGTGGTGAATAGAGTTTGTCTGTTTTAAATGTATATTATAAAATAAAATAAGCATGTTTGTTTCAATTATCTTGCTGATTTGATGACCAACCAAGAGCATTGCGCGTGACTACAACAGAAGAACCATATCTCCACCTTAAAACAATCCTTTCTGCTTTGTTCTGTGCAATCTGCAGTCTCCTAATTTCACTTGCTGATGCATTTCCCCAGACCACAGAACAGTAGTTCACCTGACTCCCAATTAATGCTTGGGTTATTTGCTTAAGAATCTTTCCTGGTAAATATTTAGCTATCCTTCTGATCATGCATGCAGTTTTAATATATCTATTTTTTTTTTTACATAGATTATATATTTGAGACAACCATGATAGGCAGTTGTCTAGCTGCACTCCAAGTAATTTGGTTTCTGCCACTTCCTCAATTTGTAATTGTATCCCATGCAGTGTTGGCCTTTTCCTAGTGGAACAGTCCAACATAACTTGGTGAGAGGCTGGTCTAATCATAGTGTTGCCGCTTCACACATGACCCTGGAGGCAGTGGTTCGATCCCCTCGTTCCACCACTCCCTTTCTGTGTTTTATTCCTCTCATCCAGCTCCCCATCTCATATTCTCATCCATCTCCCCATCTCATATTCTCATCCAGCTCCCCATCTCATATTCTCATCCAGCTCCCCATCTCATATTCTCATCCAGCTCCCCATCTCATATTCTCATCCATCTCATATTCTCATCCATCTCCCCATCTCATATTCTGATCCATCTCATATTCTCATCCATCTCCCCATCTCATATTCTCATCCATCTCATATTCTCATCCATCTCCCCATCTCATATTCTGATCCATCTCATATTCTCATCCATCTCCCCATCTCATATTCTCATCCATCTCCCCATCTCATATTCTCATCCATCTCATATTCTCATCCATCTCCCCATCTCATATTCTCATCCATCTCATATTCTCATCCAGCTCCCCATCTCATATTCTCATCCAGCTCCCCATCTCATATTCTCATCCAGCTCCCCATCTCATATTCTCATCCATCTCCCCATCTCATATTCTCATCCAGCTCCCCATCTCATATTCTCATCCAGCTCCCCATCTCATATTCTCATCCAGCTCCCCATCTCATATTCTCATCCATCTCCCCATCTCATATTCTCATCCATCTCCCCATCTCATATTCTCATCCAGCTCCCCATCTCATATTCTCATCCATCTCCCCATCTCATATTCTCATCCATCTCCCCATCTCATATTCTCATCCATCTCCCCATCTCATATTCTCATCCAGCTCCCCATCTCATATTCTCATCCATCTCCCCATCTCATATTCTCATCCAGCTCCCATCTCATATTCTCATCCAGCTCCCCATCTCATATTCTCATCCATCTCCCCATCTCATATTCTCATCCAGCTCCCCATCTCATATTCTCATCCAGCTCCCCATCTCATATTCTCATCCAGCTCCCCATCTCATATTCTCATCCATCTCCCCATCTCATATTCTCATCCAGCTCCCCATCTCATATTCTCATCCAGCTCCCCATCTCATATTCTCATCCATCTCCCCATCTCATATTCTCATCCATCTCCCCATCTCATATTCTCATCCAGCTCCCCATCTCATATTCTCATCCATCTCCCCATCTCATATTCTCATCCAGCTCCCCATCTCATATTCTCATCCAGCTCCCCATCTCATATTCTCATCCAGCTCCCCATCTCATATTCTCATCCAGCTCCCCATCTCATATTCTCATCCAGCTCCCATCTCATATTCTCATCCAGCTCCCCATCTCATATTCTCATCCAGCTCCCCATCTCATATTCTCATCCATCTCCCCATCTCATATTCTCATCCAGCTCCCCATCTCATATTCTCATCCAGCTCCCCATCTCATATTCTCATCCATCTCCCCATCTCATATTCTCATCCATCTCCCCCATCTCATATTCTCATCCATCTCATCCATCTCATATTCTCATCCATCTCCCCATCTCATATTCTCATCCAGCTCCCCATCTCATATTCTCATCCAGCTCCCCATCTCATATTCTCATCCATCTCCCCATCTCATATTCTCATCCATCTCATATTCTCATCCAGCTCCCCATCTCATATTCTCATCCATCTCCCATCTCATATTCTCATCCATCTCCCCATCTCATATTCCTCATCCAGCTCCCCATCTCATATTCTCATCCAGCTCCCCATCTCATATTCTCATCCAGCTCCCCATCTCATATTCTCATCCAGCTCCCCATCTCATATTCTCATCCATCTCCCCATCTCATATTCTCATCCAGCTCCCCATCTCATATTCTCATCCATCTCCCCATCTCATATTCTCATCCAGCTCCCCATCTCATATTCTCATCCAGCTCCCCATCTCATATTCTCATCCATCTCCCCATCTCATATTCTCATCCAGCTCCCCATCTCATATTCTCATCCATCTCCCCATCTCATATTCTGATCCATCTCATATTCTCATCCATCTCCCCATCTCATATTCTCATCCCATCTCATATTCTCATCCATCTCCCCATCTCATATTCTGATCCATCTCCCCATCTCATATTCTCATCCATCTCATATTCTCATCCATCTCCCCATCTCATATTCTCATCCCATCTCATATTCTCATCCATCTCCCCATCTCATATTCTGATCCATCTCCCCATCTCATATTCTCATCCATCTCATATTCTCATCCATCTCCCCATCTCATATTCTCATCCATCTCATATTCTCATCCATCTCCCCATCTCATATTCTGATCCATCTCATATTCTCATCCATCTCCCCATCTCATATTCTCATCCATCTCATATTCTCATCCATCTCCCCATCTCATATTCTCATCCAGCTCCCCATCTCATATTCTCATCCAGCTCCCCATCTCATATTCTCATCCATCTCATCCATCTCATATTCTCATCCTTCTCCCCATCTCATATTCTCATCCAGCTCCCCATCTCATATTCTCATCCATCTCATATTCTCATCCAGCTCCCCATGTCACATTCTCATCCAGCTCCCCATCTCATATTCTCATCCATCTCCCCATCTCATATTCTCATCCCATCTCATATTCTCATCCATCTCCCCATCTCATATTCTCATCCAGCTCCCCATCTCATATTCTCATCCATCTCCCCATCTCATATTCTCATCCAGCTCCCCATCTCATATTCTCATCCATCTCCCCATCTCATATTCTCATCCAGCTCCCCATCTCATATTCTCATCCAGCTCCCCATCTCATATTCTCATCCAGCTCCCCATCTCATATTCTCATCCATCGATCAATAAAGAGTCAAAATACCCCCCCAAAACATACCTTGGTGAAGATGGCAAGTGGCAGTCCGTACTGGTCCTCCTCCAGGCCTGACACTAGGCCCTGAGTGACAGCCACCTGCCCCCCTTGCCCTGCTGACTGGCCCTGGGGCTGAACTGTGATGGGGACACCTGGCTCTGGGTCAAACGTCTCTGGGTGCTCCACCCCCAAACCTAAACCCCCTGTCTCAGAGTCTTTTGGAACGTCCTCCAGCACGCTAGGGTCCAGTGTCTCCCAGTCGCTCTCTGACGAGTCTGGGGAGGTACGGGAGGGGGGCTTGAGGTTTGTGCGAGCCCCAGCTGGGGTGGAGGTGTCTGGGGGTGAGGCTGTCCGCTGCGAGGCCTCCGTGGAGGTGGTGGTAGTCTGGTCCTCACCGAAACCCTCCTCCCCTACCAGCTCCAGGGTAGCGTTGGTGATGTCAGTGACAGAGACAGACACAAACTCCTCAGCCCCCGACACACACTCCAGCAGGCTGATGTCCTCTGAGACACTGCTCTTGGGCTGGTAGTGGGACGAGTCGGCCAGGCCGTGCTCTATCATACCTAGAGGAACGAACACGCAAGATGAGGTTTGACCTTTGAACCCCCATGACGAAGAAGAAACAAACACTCCAGAGGAAAAACTAAAGGGGCCTGAGTAAAATATGTAGAGTCATAATGATAGGACCTCTATGCTGGTGCTCACCTGGGAACAGTGACAGAACAGTCATCAGAGCTTCTACCAGCCTGTTGACTGGAGATACGTAGAACAGCACCTGCAAGAGGAAACACACACACACAGTAAGGCCATGTAGTCTGACTACAAACCCCTAGAGGGAGTTACGCCGGTAATGTCTTGTGGTATGATGATGATTACTGACGAGGTGCCACCTTGCTATGAAGTCACTGTGTGGTGGCATTGATGATATGCTGTCATGTTGTTGATGACTCACATGCCCAAAGTAATTGCCCATTGTGGTGATAGATGGATAGATATAATTGAAATCCTCACCTTCTTCTCCAGCAGAATCAGTTTGAAGAGAATAAGAACCTAAGTGGGCGAATGAGAGAAGAAGCATGTCAACAGCACCACAACAACTAACTACCAATCTGGGCAGGGTACACTCTGTTCCTTTTATAGGGCACTACTTTTGACCGGGGTGCATAGGGCTCAGTTTGAAGGCACTCTGGTCAAAAGTAGTGCACTACGTAGGGAACAGAATGCCATTTGGTACGCAATCTAGATGTTTGATTGCCTCAAAACACATGAATTTACCTTGTGTCGAAAGTGCAGTATTAAATCTCTTGGCGACATACCTGTCGGGAGAAAATGTGTACATCAAGAATGTGACGTTTGCGTGAAGGAGGACATTTATCATACGTGTGAACCGACGTCCCAAATGGCACCCTATATAGCGTTTTATTTTACCAGAGCTCCATGGGCCCTGGTCAAAAGTAGCGCACTATATAGGGAATAGGGCGCCATTTGGAACGCTTCCCCCACATGTTTTGGGGCATTACTCAATGTCACAAGTCCAACAAAAAAGACCAAAGACATCCTTAAATAGGACAGTCCTCTTTCTGTAAGCTGATCTGAACCCCATAACAATGACACACGTGACTGACACAGTTCTATGGCTAATCTAGGACAGACACCACAGACAGGATCATTCAACAGCAGCCATTTTAGTGAGAGCAGACTGCGAGTCAGAGACTGACATGCGCCACAGCCCTGGTCTGTGTCCCAAAATGGCAGCCTAAATAGGGAATAAGGTGTCATTTGCAATGCACCTCGTGTTGGAGCCAGATAGAAAAGCAGGAACATTTTACCCAGGAACACTTGTGATCCCTCCAGAGCCGTTCCTCTCAGAGAACCGTTCATGTGTTCATACAACTCCTACAGATGGAGGGAGAGAGAGGAGGAGACAGAAAGAGAGAGACAGAAAGAGAGAGACAAAACGAGAGAGAGAGAAAAGTTAAGACAAGGTTCTAAGTTCAATGTTTCATAAACACAAAAGGTCACAAATCAAAGAAGAAAGTGATTCAAGCCTCTGAAAACACTCACTTTCAATATGGATATCTGTGAAAAGTCTTTCTCCTCAAAGTAGGCATGTGTGATGAGCTGTAGTTTAGCTTGGAGAAGACCGTACAGAGGCTGGGGAGGAAGAGGAGAGAAACACTCATCGGTGAGTGAGGGCAGTCAGCCCAGCCTAGTGGGTGGTGATTAGCATCTGTCAGTTTGGTTATGTGAGGAAGCGAACCAACTTCTCTTCGTCCTGACCAGAAATAGCCTGCAAGCCCCCCGGCCCGCCACAAGGAGTCGCTAGAGCGCGATGAGACAAGTAAAGCACCTCCGGCCAAACCCTCCCCTAACCCGGACGACGCTGGGCCAATTGTGCACCTCCCTATGGGACCTCCCGATCATGGCCGGTTGTGATACAGCCCGGGATTGAACCCGGGTCTGTAGTGACGCCTCTAGCACTGCATTACCTTAGACTGCTGCGCCACTCGGGAGACCCAGACATCAACATTCTTATCAACAACAATAACCTCCAAGTTACATAAGCTACCTCACTCACTGACTGTTGTCCTGTGTGGATTTACAGTATACACACACTATAAACACAGTTTTGGTGACAAGATTAATATATATTTTTTAATTCTAATGACTTATCCTGGAAAATGATTTAAAAACGGTCTACACAGTCAATGATTCTGGTGTCTCCTCCACCATACCAGCTCTCATTACCCAAGGAAGCGTGCTCTCCCTGCCTTGTCAGCTGTTCCGTAACTGAATTATGGGAGCTGTCCACTGACCCCCAGGGGTCACAGGCTGCGTCCCAAACGGCACCCTATTCCCTATGTAGTGTATTATTATTATTATTTCAAAAAAATAATAATACAAAAAAAAAAAAAAAAAATTGGGAATAGGATGCCATTTGGGACAAAGTCAGAGTGCTCCCGGAGACGTTTTCCCAGAGAGATCCCCAGCCCGACCTCCAGGCCCCAGTCTCAAACCGCCAACACACGTCAGACAAACAGGAGTATCCTGGGGATACTGACAAGGTAAAAATCTGTTGTTCGGTCCCTGAACAAGGTAGTTAACCCACTGTTCCTAGGCCGTCATTGTAAATAAGAATTTGTTCTTAACTGACAAGCCTGGTTAAAAATAAATAAATAAATATATATATTAAAACAGGACCACGAGGCAGACACTCCCATCTCCCCCTGCTTCTAGACCTCTTCCTTCCTTCCTCTCTCACAACCTTGTCACATGTTAGCCGACTCACCACTCGACTGAGGACACACACGCTCTTCTGGACCGTCTCCCTGGTGACGTCAGCCAGTCGGACCTTCAGGGACTGAAAAGGAAAAACAACCAACGTTTTGAGGCCTACACCTAATGGCACGTCGGCAAACAGTCGGCAAACAGAACCACAAAGAGAGCAAAGAAGAGACACTACTCTGCTTTCTGTGAAGCAGAAGACACAAATATTCAAGTGCCATGAGGGAGAACCAACCTTAGCCTCTATTTGGCGATAGCAGGAGACTCCATACACACACTTCATATCTGCTCCACTGAAAGGAGGGAGGTGAAAGTACACGGTGTCTGCAAAACAAAACATCAACGGCCATTTAGAAGAAGGATCTTCTTGCAATAACTGATGTGTGGTTGTTGTCCCTACAAACCTTAGGCTAGTTAACTACACTGACTGTAGGTCGCACTGGATAAAAGCATCCGCCAACATTGATTAAATGTAAACATTTAATTACATATAACATCTCTGGACCGTTACTGTTCTCTCTATTTAATTAAGCTGATTGTTAATTAGCCAATCAAGCATGCAACAATCATTTCTGCATTGGCAAATTCAAATTACACAGTAGACTGAACATCTGTTGTTGTGGCATTAAAATATAACCGAACTATCTGTGACTTCAGTAAACTGACAAGAGATTCCAAGCATTTGACAGTTATTAAAGTTACATAAAGCTAGTAAGAGCATCAAGAGGACAACATAAAAAGGAGGAAACGGTTGTCCCTTGTCTACCGTGGATGGTATGTGCATACAAGGAGCAGTGGAAAGGAATTTGATTTGATGAGAAAAGGTTGGGTCGCCTCTGGACCAACGGCCATGATGATGGGGGAGTGGGTTTCTATAGCGACAGGAACACAGCACCAACCAAGGACCCATCACATCTCTACAAGGCCAGGGAGTGATGAAGCAGGCAGGGCCAGGCAGGCAGGATGGGCCAGGCAGTCACGATGGGCCACAGCTGTACTGCCTTGTGCATTTCCCTCCCCAGTAGCACTACGCTCAGCTCTGCTCTACTCCCATGAACTCTGCCATCCCATGCACGAGTCTGTCTCGTGTTGTTGACGCTGTTGCTTTTATAGTCTGACTGCACTGCAGCAGAATCGCTCAGTAATAAAATCTACTGCGTCACAGAGGGTTTATTTGCATCTATCAAGTCAGCAGCCGTTGAACACACACACACACACACACACACACACACACACACACACACACACACACACACACACACACACACACACACACGGCCTACAGTGTGAAATATGGAAAAGCTGAGGACTGAAAAATATTGGGAGTGTAATTACGCTAAAGCTGTATGTAGGCTTATAACCACAGAACAAGATTCTAATTCTATGGCTATAACAAACTTCTTAAAGGGGGGCTGAACTTCCTGATTTAGCCTAGGCTTCAATTCTCCTCATTAGGAAATGCGACAGAATGAGATTTGCGTTTTGGAGGGGTGCTTTGACGTGGATGTCTTTTGTGTATGTGTTCGAACGTGGGAAGCGTTCTGCCAAAACAGTACACAGTTACAGTCACTCACCCTTTCAGATAACTTTCCTCGGTGTACACATCACTGACAAACTGAAATGGTCCACCCACACAGACAGCGTGGTGAAGAAGGCGCAACAGCCCCTCTTCAACCTCAGGAGGCTGAAGAGATTTGGCTTGGCCCCTAAAACTTTTACAGATGCACAATTGACAGCATCCTGTCGGGCTGCGTCGCCGCCCGGTACGCGGCAACTGCATCGCCGCCCACAACCGCAGGCTACATTATACAGGCTACATTTTCTAAGGAATTATGCCATTGGTGCTGTGCAAATCAAAAGTCCAGGATGATTTATTGCAATTATGTAGGGCTATATTTTTACAGTTCAGTAAAGGCAATAAAATAACTGGGAGTACGTCCCAAACGGCACCCTATTCTCTATGTAGTGCACTACTTTTGACCACGGAGCAATAGAATCCAGAGAGCTCTCACTCTCCTTAGCACCATATCCATGTCCCCTCCCCAGTCCCTACACCAATCATTGATCCCTGTATTGACAGAGCCACTCACGTGACAGACAGGTGTTATCTAGGCTCTCTAGTACCATTAAAGAACAGGTGAGGTGTAGGACACACACAACTACCCCCACAGAGAGGTCTCTCTCTCCCTAACTGCAGTTCTGAGGGGAGGGGGAGAGAGGCTCTAAGATACCCCACACCAAGGATGCATCCCAAATGGCACCTATACCCTATATAGTGCACTACTTTTACCCAGGTCCCAGAGAGAGAGAGAGAGAGGGTGGTGCGGTTTGCACAACGCATCACGGGGGGGCAAACTACCTGCCCTCCAGGACACCTACAGCACCCGATGTCACAGGAAGGCCAAAAAGATCATCAAGGACAACAACCACCTGAACCACTGCCTGTTCACCTCACTACCATCCAGAAGGCGAGGTCAGTACAGGTGCATCAAAGCTGGGACCAAGAGACTGAAAAACAGCTTCTATCTCAAGGCCATCAGACTGTTAAACAGCCATCACTAACACAGAGAGGCTGCTGCCTACATACAGACGTGAAATCATTGGCCACTTTAATAAATGGATCTCTAGTCACTTTAATAAATGGAACACTAGCCACTTTAATAATGTTTACATATCTTGCATTACTCATCTCATATGTATATACTGTATTCTATACTATCTATTGCATCTTAGCCTATGCGCTTGGACATTGCCCATCCATATATTCTTATTTCATTACATCGATTTGTGTGTATTAGGTATGTGTTGTGGAATTGTTAGATATTACCTCACTGTCGGAACTAGAAGCACAAGCATTTCACTACACTCACAATAACATCTGCTAACCATGTGTATGTGACCAATAAATTTGATTTGAACTTTAAAACACTAACTAGGTCTTGTGTCTGGAAGTAGCTTAGACTAGCTAGCAAGCTAGACAACTTTTTTCTCTCCAATTAGCTTCAATCATCAGGTGTGCACCTTGTGGCAAAATGGGTTTGACTTTGGATAGCCGATCTGTTGGCCTAGTTAGGGACTGTCAAAAAATTACACAATGTAAATGGGACAATATTTTAATGTTGCACACCTTTTAGTTGTCTCATTATATGCTTTCAATATTTGTAGATTCATTTCTACAATTGAAAAGTTGCTTTAAGGTTTTAAAGTCATTGAAATTTGAGCTATTGACATTTAAAAATATATTGTCCCACGTACATTGTGTAATTTACTGATGGTTCCCAACTAGCCTCATAGGGATATTGAATGCCAAATCAAATTTGCTGTTTATATTAAGAACCACATTACTGTAAAGATTAGAGAGGATCTCATGTAAAATGCTGTTGAAGTAATATGGCTACAGGTTCAGCTGCCTCACCTAAAGCCCATTCTGGTGGGAAGCTGCTACAGACCACCAAGTGCCAACAGTCAGTATCTGGATAACATGAGTGAAATTCTTGATAATGTGTGTGATATCAACAGAGAGGTATATTTTCTGGGTGATTTAAATATTGACTGGCTTTCATCAAGCTGCCCACTCAAGAAAAAGCTTCAAACTGTAACCAGTGCCTGTAACCTGGTTCAGGTTATCAGTCAACCTACAAGCGTAGTTACAAACAGCACAGGAATGAAATCATCAACATGTATTGATCACATCTTTACTAATGCTGTAGACATTTTCTTGAAAGCAGTATCCAGATCTATCGGATGTAGTGATCACAATATAGTAGCCATATCTAGGAAAACCAAAGTTCCAAAGGCTGGGCCTAATATAGTGTATAAGAGGTCATACAATAAGTTTTGTGGTGATTCCTATGTTGTTGATGTAAAGAATATCTGTTGGTCCGTGGTGTGTAATGAGGAGCAAACAGACACTGCACTTGACACATTTATGACATTGCTTAAACCAGTTGCTAATAAGCATGCATCCATTAAGAAAATGACTAAAAACTGTTAAATCCCCGTGTATTGATGAGGAATTGAAAAAAATGATGGTTGAGAGGGATGAGGCAAAAGGTATGGCAAATAAGTCTGGCTGCACAACTGATTGGCAAACTTATTGCAAATTGAGAAATCATGTGACTAAACTGAATAAAAAGAAGAAACAACACTATGAAACCAAGATAAATGAAATAAAGAATGATAGAAAAAGCTTTGGAGTACCTTAAATGAAATTCTGGGAAAAAAGGCTAACTCAGCTCCATCATTCATTGAAACAGATGGCTCATTAAATCACAAAACCAACTGATATTGCCAACCACTAATGATTTTTTAATTGGCAAGATTAGCAAATTTAGGCATAACATGCCAGCAACAAATGATGACACTACACATCCAAGCATAACTGACCAAATTATGAAAGACAAGCCTTGTAATTTTTAATTCCGTGAAGTTAGTGTGGAAGAGGTGAAAAAAATATTGTTGTCTTGTCAACAATGACAAGCCACCGGGGTCTGACAACTTGGATGAAAAATGACTGAGGATAACAGCGGACGATATTGCCACTCCTATTTGCCACATCTTCAATTTAAGCCTATTAGAAAAGTGTGTGCCCTCATGCTTGGAGGGAAGCTAAAGTCATTCCGCTACCTAAGAATGTTAAAGCCCCCCTTATTGGCTCAAATAGCCGACCAATCAGCCTTTTACCAACCCATAGAAAACTTTTGGAAAAAATTGTGCTTGACAAGATACAAATGCTATTTTACAGTAAACAAATTGACAAACTTTCAGCATGCTTATAGAAAATGACATTCAACAAGCACAGCAAGCACTGATGATTGGATGAGAATTGATGATAAAAAGATTTTGGGGGCTGTTTTGTTAAGACTTCAGTGCGGCCTTTGACATTATCGATCATAGTCTGCTGCTGGCAAAACTTGTGTTATGGCTTTACACCCCCTCCTATATTGTGGATAAAGAGTTACCTGTCTAACAGAACACAGAGGGTGTTCTTTAATGGAAGCCTCTCCAACATAATCCAGATTCCCCAAGGCAGCTGTCTAGGCCCTTTACTTTTTTCAATCTTTACTAATGAATTGCCACTGGCTTTGAGGAAAGCCAGAGTCTCTATGTATGCGGATGACTCAACACTATACATGTCAGCTACTACAGCGACTGAAATGACTGCAACATTTAAAGAGTTGCAGTTAGTTTCAGAGTGGGTGGCAAGGAATAAGTTAGTCCTAAATATTTCTAAAACTAAAAGCATTGTATTTGGGACAAATCATTCACTAAACCTCAACTAAAAATCTTGTAATAAATAATGTGGAAATTGAGCAAGTTGAGGTGACTAAACTGCTTGGAGTTACCCTGGATTGTAAACGGTCATGGTCAAAACATATTGATACAACAGTAGCTAAGATGGGTAGACGTATGTCCATGATAAGAACCTGCTTTACCTTTTTTGACAGCACTGTCAACAAAGCAGGTCCTACAGGCCCTAGATGTCACACCTGTCCAGTTGTGTGGTCAGGTGCCACAAAAAAAGGACTTAGGAAAATTGCAATTGGTTCAGAACAGGGCAACACGGCTGGCCCTCGGATGTAAACATAGAGCTAATATTAATAATATGCATGTCAATCTCTCCTGGCTCAAAGTGGAGGAGAGATTGACTTCATCACTGCTTGTATTTATGAGGGGTATTGACATGTTGAATGCACCGAGCTGTCTGAACTACTGGCGCACGGCTCGGACACCCCTTCACAGTCCCCAAGTCCAGAACAGACAATGGAAGGCGCACAGTACTAAATAGAGCCATGACTACATAAGTAACTCAAGCAAGCAGTAAAATTTGATTTAAAAAACAGGAAAAGAAACGCCTTATGGAACAGCGGGGACTGTGAAGCAACACAAACATAGGCACAGTCACATGCATACACACACACACGGTAGCATACGCACTATACACACACGTACACATGGATTTTGTACTGTATATATGTGGTAGTGGTGGAGAAGGGGCCTAAGGGCTCATGGTCTGTGAATGTATTGTAATGTTTTTAAAACGGTATAAACTGCCTTCATTTTGCTGGACCCCAGGAAGAGTAGCTGTTGCCTTGGCAATAAAATAAAACTGACCATGGGCATTAAGATCGACTACTGGGCAGCTGTGCTCCGAATTGATGATTACGTGGGTGCTGCCAGCTGTGAGCATGTGGCCAGGATTGAAATAAACTGAAAAATGTTACGGTACCCTTCATTCTGTGACATACAATTACTTTCTAATTATCTCACAAATCTCAGTTTTGGACAAGTGACTTTATGACCAAAATTATCCTATTGACGCTTTGTAGTCAATTTTGGCACTAGAATAACTGTTTCTGACTCATATCGATGCCACATAGGACGTTTTCGAAAGGAGAAGTTGCTTTTATGGTTCAGTCGTACGTCAATATTGTTCACTCCCTCTCTCTGAGGGGTTGGGTTCAATGCGGAAGACAGATTTCAGTTGTACAACTGACTACAACACAACAAGCTAGGCAGGCCGGCAGACCAAAGGAAAAATCACATCACATGATGAGTGCTAACTAACGAGCCGGCCTGTTGGCCTCGGTGATATTATGAACAGAAGGAGGCTTTGACAAGATCGAGGGCCTCAGGGCAACACTACCCAACAGAGCACAGCAGAGCAACACTATCACAGTCATCCACTGCACCACAGCTAGGCTATATAACTAGCTTAAACTAGCATTTCCAGCCTTCCTGCTCATTCTGCATTCTAACATGAGCAGTAGCCTTTTAAGGTCGAAGCCAAACAAGACGACAAAGATATGTAGTCTATTTTTCCACTGAGGTAATGGTGACTCATCAGCAGAGATAATTTTTACTTCATTTATTTAACTATCAATTTACCAGGTAAGTTGGCTGAGAACACAGTCTTGCAGGGGCAAAGAGAGGGGTCGAATGTTCCACTCGACATTTTGTTAAAACCATCAGTAGCAGTGTAATAACACATGTGGGAGAGACGGACAAACAAAGAAAAGAATCAAAAAAGTGACTGTGCGCATCCCAAATTGCACCCTATGGCAGCCCTATGGGCCCTGGTCAAAACTAGTGCACTATAAAGGGAATAGAGTGCCATTTGGGACGCAGACCTATGTACCTTCTTGGTAGTTGTGTGCCCCGTCAGGCAGGGCTAGGAAAGGCAGGTACTTCCACTCCTCAGGCAGGTTGCTGCTGTCATGGCCCTCCTCAGGGATGAGTGGAGGGTAGGAGTATTCCACCTGAGGAGAGAGAGAGAGAAACAATGCAAAAATAATGATACAATACTCGGTATCCATCCTACTACCCCACAAAACTCAAAACGCTAGCTATCTTAGGCATGGACCAGATTGACTTAGCATAGCCCAGGGAGTAAAATGACTAAACTAAAAGCAAGTAGGGCAAATGCACACAATTCGAAAATACGGCTCTCAATTTGTTAGGGAAAAATAATAGCTCATACACTGTGTACAGTAAGGACAACATGCATCACAACAGTAGCCCAGATGAAGAGAGCTATTCACACTCATCATCATGTGACTATGAGTCACAGCAGCCTCTAGGTATTGTGCGGAACATGTTCAAGGTCCTGTTTGTTATCAGCTGTTCATCAACTTGTTCAACAAGACGCCTGTAGCTTTATGGTGGAAATAGAAAAAAAAAACGTTATTGTCCATCCAGAATGGAAATGTTTCTTTGGCATCAGCTTCCATTAAAAAATGATCACATACATTCTCACATCAAACACATTTAAACCAGTCAGTCCATCATGTTACATCCACTACCAACATAGAGGACATGAATACATTCACAACTGACCGCTGTCCCAACTGCACTGGATAGATCAGTACATATACCGATACAATTTACTTTGCCTTTAGTAGTCCAACAGCACAGCGAACGAAGGAATGTTGAACACGCTCTTCTTGGCCATGGGCATTCTGAACCGCCGGCCAGAGGGAAGCCTCTCCAACTGAGGATGAGAGGGGTCGCCGACGGCAGCCAGTGCCTTCTTTTTGGTTGCCTTGTTGAACAGACTGCTCAAATGTGCCGGTGGTCGACCAATTACTTTGCTGGCTGTGTTTAGTATTTTGGTCAGGCCAAAGGCCAAATAACCACAACCTTGGCAAATATTACATAATATGTCATGTGCAATTATTATGCAATTGCTCATTTATACTGGCTACATTTTCTAAGGAATTATGCCATTGGTGCTGTGCAAATCAAAAGTCCAGGATGATTTAATGAAATTGTGAAACTGTAGGGCTATATTTTTACAGTTAAGAAAAAGGCAATAAAATAACTGGGAGTACGCCCCAAACGGCACCCTATTCTCTATGTAGTGCACTACTTTTGACCACGGAGCAATAGAATCCAGAGAGCTCTCACTCTCCTTAGCACCATATCCATGTCCCCTCCCCAGTCCCTACACCAATCATTGATCCCTGTATTGACAGAGCCACTCACGTGACAGACAGGTGTTATCTAGGCTCTCTAGTACCATTAAAGAACAGGTGAGGTGTAGGACACACACAACTACCCCCACAGAGAGGTCTCTCTCTCCCTAACTGCAGTTCTGAGGGGAGGGGGAGAGAGGCTCTAAGATACCCCACACCAAGGATGCATCCCAAATGGCACCTATACCCTATATAGTGCACTACTTTTACCCAGGTCCCAGAGAGAAAGAGATGTTTTTGTTTCTTCTCACTTTTGTTTATTTCACTTTCTTTGGCAATATAAACATATGTTCTCATGCCAATAAAGCCTTTTGAAATGAATTGATAGACAGAGAGAAAGTCAACGAGCACCCCCCCCTCCAGAAAGACAAGAGAACCTAATCTAGTGATACCCAGTCTAACCCAGTAGCTCTCCTATCAGGTAACAAACAATACCACTCCACCTCCCTGACTGTGTCCCAAATTCCACCATATTCCCTACATAGTGCACTACATTTGACAAGGGCCCTTAGGACTCTGGTCAAAAGTAATGCACTATAAAAGGGAATAGAGTGCCCTTTGAGATGCAGCCTACACCTCGAGTGAACACCTAGGCTATTACCTGACTAAGAAAATCCTCTGTCTGGTCTGGTCTGTTTTTAACAGGTTTGGTGGTAGTGATCACAAGGGGGAAGGGGGTGGGTTTGGGTCCGTTTGTCACACACACACACACACACACACACACACCACCCCCTTTCATCCGCCTGTCAGAATGAGCAGCAGCTGGGTCTCCGAGAGCTCTGAAACAGGCAGACTTTCTTCAGGACAAAGGGGCAGGCAGTAAGGTGGAGAGCAGCCAGTAACAAAGAAACAGAAGACAGAGTGGTCGTTGTCGTCTTGTTGAACGTCTTGCAGCAGGCTGTTGGGCTCTGCGGTGCATGAAAGGTAGGGTACTAAGAAATGGCTAAGATGGCGTTACCGGAACAGAAACTGACAGAGCCTGATATAAATTGAAGAATAATATTTTGCCCAGTCTGTGGCTGCAATGAAAAACAAGTCAGGGCCTAGGATTCTTTTGTTTTTTTAAGACGTATGCGCGTGCAGTAGGCTGGGCTATTTTATTGAGCAGGAGGTAATGAGCATAACTCACACACATACAGCAAGGCCTGTGGACAAATTGTGTTTGTTGAAAACATGTGCAGTAAATCTCCCCATCCGTTCTTTATGGGAGACTGCTGGCCTATTTGTGTACCTCTGGAGGGATAGCCCCTCCTCTTCAGAAGCTCTGTAGATAACTCAAGTTTATTGCAATAATCTTCTTGTCCCTGTTACACACACACACACCCTTTCATTAGGTTACTAACCAGGTGTAAACACTGTCATGCTCTCCTTCACTTGTCAGTGACTCTAAACTTGATCCTAATCCCTAAAAACCAAAATCACAGTGACAACATTGCAGGCTGTGACTGTGGATATCTCTTTGGATTTGCCAATAATAGGTGATTTAACACAGTCACAGAGCTGAGGCGGTATAGGCAATTAGTGCAAACATTGTCCGGGTGAAATACAAACCTCTGGCCAAGAGTGAGTTAATGAGCCATGGAGAGACAAGATCTCAGATGAAATCTCATGTCAGTTAAAAGTGCAAATGAATGCACAGTTTCAGTACTTGGCATTGACTGCAGTTGATAAATGGTGCACAGGCATCATACCATCTCTTACATGAACCTGTTACCAGTGTGCCTCTGGGCCCATATACATCTAGATAGGCTTCATCACAACACAGCATGACTTCACCATGCACTACCATGAATTCTAGGTAAACCAACAAGGTGGTCTCTGATTGTTTACAACCGTGTTAGCTATGTAAAGAAGATGCTGTGTTAGTAATACCCTCCTGGTCTACCCCATAAGTGCTCTTCCATAAGCAACAAGTGATCAATGACTTAGGTAGAACCGAACAGGAAAGGTCCCTGGGTGGGTTGTTGTTGTTGCTGATCAGTCAAATACCCATTTCACTCGCACCCTCACCCAGGCATTACCCAATGCTCGACGTGTTGTGTAGCCTAGCTCTTCAGTGCATTCTCTGCTACTAATACAACTGGCACAAGGAGCTAGTTAGCATGCCACCCGAGCTTGACGTACCTGACAGCCTTTCTTGTGGTGAAATCCGACCACCACGATATGCAACACTGGTCCCTTGAGTTCCTCTTTGCCATGCGACTCCATGGCCGCAGATATTCGGGCAGTTACGTGTTGTTTATCACTTGAGATATCAATGTAAACAGGGTTGGAACGGGCGGCGCTGCTTCTGCTCCTCGAATCAACGTCCGCAGTCACACAATCAACGCAATGGATCTTGTCTTCCTCTTCGTCTGTCCCAGTCAGGTTGCAGTAGTAGGATGACGTCGTTCAAATGTAACGCCACCGCTTGGGCATTGCCTTCACCAGTCTTTCACATGATTTGGCCCACGGAATGCATCACGTAAACTTTTGTTCTATTCTGTTCGGGCTGTTAAATTATTATTTCCTTTAAATGTTCATTGATCGTAATACAAAACAGCGCAGCGCTAGCGTAAAAAATAGAAATGAGTGCAATTCTTCTTTAAATCTGTTTTGGCGGATCGCAACCAACTGAAAGGTGCATACACCGCCACCTACTGTAGTGGAGTTTAAGGCCGATCGGCCTCCTTACTAATCTATTTCTCTCATCTAGCCCTGTGTTTCCCGCCTACTGTTCTGGAGTGTACATGCATTACACTGTGACACAAAAAAAATGGAAGGAAAAGGGACGGGGGAAAGGGAAGAAACCTACACCCGTTGCCTTCCACTACTCGGCCCTAACTGATCCGTCACCAGGATGGCAGCCTGGGAGGACAGGACACGAATTAAACACACCTAGCTCTTCTGCAGTAAAATCTCGTACACCCAAGTACTTCTCTGCAGCTGCCACCACAACATTTATGTTCTGTGATTTACGTCCCATTTCTGCAGTACAGTTGATAACCATGGCTATGAACGTTAAAGAAACCAACCTTACTCAAGCACATGTTATTCCTATCACTCTCGTTTGGCCTTGGCCTACTCACAGGGATCTTAAGGCTCCCTCGCTCTGGACCAATCTTCCTCTACTACACTCTTCACTGCCTCAGCATATGACAACTTCTGTACCACTTTGATCCTGGCAACCTCAACCCGTCTTTCCTCTCACCGGACACTTCTGATCTCCAGCACCATGGGCACCCCTACAGTTAACACACACCTTTTCCACCGATACTACACATTCCTTTGTCTCATGCCCTTCTGCACACTTCTCACATCTAGAAATACCCCTCCTACACACTGCTGCAACGTGATCACTGGACTTTGTCGGGTGAAGACTCAGCAGGGCAGACCGAGTCTGCGTCGCACCAAACGACGGGTACCACCGTCTGTGTTCGACTGTTGTAGTCTGATGATTCCTATCATCCATTTTTCAATCGATTACTTCCGTCTTTTTCAAACTAAACATGGCGGCCACCCCAGCTACAAATCCATCACAGTTGCTCCCACTTGGTTTGTTTGATTTTGTTAATAATTGTAATGTCCAGCTAGCTTTACAGATACCAAGTACGTTGTTAACGCTTGAAGTCGTGTTGCGACAGTTACACTTTTGACATATGAAATGCAGGAGTCATGTTAGCAGTAGCATGTCCGCATTGCTAAGGTATAGCACTGGTAAAGTTGGTTTGAGATTCGACATTCGGACGTTCAAACACCAATAGCTCGTTAACGATTTGAGCTACAGACCTTAAGCTCTTTTTAAAAGAAAAAAATGTGTACAACATTTCAGAGGTTTTCATTTTCCCCGATTCTGACCCTAGTTTAATAATCGCACAGCAACAGTGTAGGCAGCGTAGCGCATGGTCAACGCAACAAGTTAGGGACCATCAACGAAGTGCATGATCAAACTATTCAAATTTCAATAACTCTTTGATCATGTAGAAACTTCAAACCAACGTTAAACTGTTCAGAAGGGAGGGACACATGCTGCACATCCTGTTTGCCTCAATGTTACATTTTTTATAATTTCTACATGTTAGATTTTTGTTCTGTGGTAGCATGGTCGTTCCATCAATTCAGTGCCTTTTGAGAAGTGTAACTTGGTAAAAAAATAAATATGAAAAGGATTTCACCTCTTTAACATTGTCATAAAGAGCATATGTTCAACTTCATAAACAAGTTTCCCCATCTCAAGAGATTAAATAAAGGACTATATTAAAGCTGCAATATATAACTTTTTGGGTGACCCTACTAAATTCACATAGAAATGGGTTATAGATCTGTCATTCTCATTGAAAGCAAGTCTAAGAAGCGGTAGATCTGGTCTGTGTTATTTCTATGCTTCCTGTTCGTTATTGCGTCTTTTACTTTTGGTTTTGTACACCAGCTTCAAACAGATGAAAATAAAAATGTTGGTTATGGAAAAGATATTTCAGATGGTACAATGATTCTCTACACTATGCATAGCTTGTTTTGTCACGAACTGAAATTAGGTGAACTATTTGAATTTTAGCAACCAGGAAATGCTGGAGCAATTTCTGCATAGTGCATCTTTAACTGCCAAATAAAGTTATTATATATATATATTTTTTTTAACCTTTCTTTAACTAGGCAAGTCAGTTAAGAACAAATTCTTATTTACAATGACGCCTAGGAACAGTGGGTTAACTGCCTTGTTCAGGGGCAGACAACATTTTTACCTTGTCAGCTCAGGGATTCGATCTAGCAACTGGGCTACCTGGGGTTGACAATTTAATCTTAAAAACCGCTAGAAGGCGCTATTATTCCTTACGTCATTTGCAAAATGGCGTCATACATTAATGTGCACTGCTGGTAATACACTCGTCCCCTGGCGACCGGTTCATACATAAGTCATCCAACAGTCAGGCTGCAAAGGTGTCGGTTTCCTCTTTAACTTGATTTAAAGGCCCGTTGGTGAAAAACAGAACTGAAAAATATGCTTACGGTCTTAATAAAACACTATTTTCCTCCACTGTGCTAGAGTGACTAATGCTACTTCCCGATGTTGAACACCGCCAGGGGTAAACAAAAGACTGCAACCTGATTGGCTGAACTTGGTATGCAACATACGTAAGTTGTCAGAACATCCTAAAATGGTCGTGGAAAATTGGGTTTTATTAAGACGGTAGGCATATTTCCCCCCTTTTTTTAAGCTGGCGGACCATTAAATCACGTTGAGGAAACAACACTTATGCAGCCTGAATGGAGAATGTTTTATGTACGAAGTGGTTTCCGGGGGACATGAGTGTATCATTGAGTCCAGACGATAGTGGAGAATAACGCCCACTAGCGTCTGTCTAGGCTACCATAAATCCCCTTTTATTTTTTATTTCACATTTATTTAACCAGGTAGGCCAGTTGAGAACAAGTTCTCATGTACAACTGCGACCTGGCCAAGATAAAGCAAAGCAGTGCAACAAAAACAGAGTTACACAAACAAACGTACAGTCAATAACACAATAGAAAAATCTATGTACAGTGTATGCAAATGTAGAAGAGTAGGGATGTAAAGGCAATAAATAGGCCATAGAGCCACATATTCTAAGTCAGAATCGTCCAGAGTAGTGATGCTGGACGGGCGGGCAGGTGCGGGTAATGATCGGTTGAAGAGCATGCATTTAGTTTTACTTGCATTTAAGAGCAGTTGGAGGCCACGGAAGGAGAGTTGTATGGCATTGAAGCTGGAGGTTAGTTAACACAGTGTCCAAAGAAGGGCCAGAAGTATACAGAATGGTGTCGTCTGCGTAGAGGTGGATCAGAGAATCACCAGCAGCAAGAGCGACATCATTGATGTATACAGAGAAGAGAGTCGGCCTGAGAATTGAACCCTGTGGCACCCCCATAGAGACTGCCAGAGGTCCGGACAACAGGCCCTCCGATTTGACACATTGAACTCTATCAGAAAAGTAGTTGGTGAACCAGGCGAGGCAGTCATTTGAGAAACCAAGGCTGTTGAGTCTGCCAATAAGAATGTGGTGATTGACAGAGTCGAAAGCCTTGGCCAGGTCGATGAAGACAGCTGCACAGTAATGTCTCTTCTTGATGGCGGTTATGAGATCGTTTAGGACCTTGAGCGTGGCTGAGGTGCACCCATGACCAGCTCTGAAACCAGATTGCATAGCGGAGAAGGTGCGGTGGGATTCGAAATGGTCGGTAACCTGTTTGTTATCTTGGCTTTCAAAGACCTTAGAAAGGCAGGGTAGGATAGATATAGGTCATGCAAGTAATCATGTGATTTCAACATCTCCTCTTTGTGTTCTCTTCCAGAGCTCGTGGACAAATGTATAGGTTCCCGAATCCATATCGTCATGAAAAACGACAAAGAAATTGTCGGCACCCTGTTGGGTTTTGATGATTTTGTCAGTATCCTTTCTGGAAATGTCCTACAAAACGTCTCATTATTTGTCGTTCATTGTAAAGAAGGTTTTGCATTTCAGCAGTAGTTTTGCAATCTATTCAATTCAAACATTGTTACTGTAGTCCTTTATGCTAAACAAAAATATAAACGCAACATGCAATCATTTAATTGGTTTTACTGAGTTACAGTTCATATGAGGAAATCAGTCAGTTGAAATAAATTCATTAGGCCCTAATCTATGGATTAAACATGACTGGGAATACAGATATGGTATATGTGACCAACAGATGCATAAAAATATGGGCCCCAGGATCTCGTCACAGTATTTTTCTGTATTCAAATTGCCATCGATAAAACGCAATTGTGTTCGTTGTCCGTAGCTTATGCCTAACCATACCATAACCCCACCATGGGGCACTCTGTTCACAACGTTAACATCAGAAAACCACTCACCCACACAACGCCATCTCCGGATGTGAGGTCGGTTGGACGTACTGCCAAATTCTCTAAAACGATGTTGGAGGCGGCTTATGGTAGAGAAATTAACATTAAATTATCTTGCAACTGCTCTGATGGACATTCCTGCAGTTAGCTGTGGCATGGTGTTGTGTGACAAAACTGCACATTTTAGTGACCTTTTATTGTCCCCGGCACAAGGTGCACCAGTGTAACGACCATGCTGTTTAATCAGCTTCTTGATATGTCACACCTGTCAGGTGGATGGATTATCTTGGCAAAGGAGAAATGCTCAATAACAGGGATGTAAACAAATTTGTGCAACATTTTTGAGAATTAAGCTTTTTGTGCATATAGAACATTTCTGATATCACTTTTTTCAGCCCATGTACCATGGAACGAACGATTTACATGCTGCGTTTATATTTCTGTTCAGTGTATATTGTCAGTAAATATACAGTTGATCCTTCACCCATCGCTTCAGACATGGTGTTGGAGGACGTGACAGAATTGTAAGTACTTTCACCTAAATCCTTTCATATGTGACGATTCTGGACATGTTTTATCCTTCTCATTGATGACTGTGTATTTTAGTGAAATCACACCGGAGGGAAGAAGGATAACCAAACTGGACCAGATCCTACTCAACGGCAACAACATCACCATGGTAGGTGTAACGAGGTCATGCTGCTTGCTTAACCCTTTAACCCTATTCTCAACCGGCTGGTAGAGCATGTTTTGACAATGGATTTATAAGTGGATATGAAAACAACCTACACTTGAACTTAATTGGTCATCTCCCCCAGCACCACTTTACATTATTTTGTATATTTCTGGGTGCATTGTTGTGGCACTCTAACTTTGCCCACTTAGAGGGCTATAAGAAAACTCAGTCACTAAAGATATGGGATAAAAGGCAGGAATTCAGTTGGTGAGGGATTAATATTGCACCATTCCTGTTAGTAGAGACCTTGAAGAGTAGGAATATGAAAATAAATAGTTTAACTGCTATTTTTAGCTTTTTTACATTTTATGTCAGTAAAAGTATGGTGGACTAAGAATAGGGTACGTACATTTTTTTAATAAAAATACCTATTTTGGTTAAAATATAAATTGTTGACAAAACTATATTAGGCAACATCAATTCGTTAAAGCACATTTCATGGCCAATATGGTAAATTAATCAATATTCACATTTAAGGTCGACCTATAAAATAACTACTACAGTAATAAAAAAAATGCACATTGTCAAATATCTCAAAATGTAGTCTGAAGATGTGGAAGAACCTGGCTTATTTGAAATTAACTATTTTGAGGGACATTCCATGAAACACCACCTGAAAATGCATTCATTTCAATGTAATTGAATATTCATGTCTGGACATACACAATTACCATAATGTGACCTTATTTTACATTGCTTAGCTAATACTTACCTATAAAAGCAGACCTAAAGTCATTTTTGTAATATTGTTGAAATGACTAAAATTGCTATGCAAATTGCCATTAGAGTATGGTATTACTGGTATGACCGTTTGTCTTCTCAACCACCTGATAGAGAGCTCTGTTGATTCCAAAATAAACATCAAGTAGAAAATAAAATACTATTGGATGTTCATTTGAGTTGTTAGTAATAGGAATTTAAGGTGAAATAATTGTTTCAACATGTTTTTCAATTAGATACAGTTAAAGGGTTAACAGTAATGCTTCCTTCCACACGAGCCCACACACCGGTATTCAATCTTCTGTCTTCGCAAACACACGTGACTGCCCTCTTTCAATTCGATAGCACAGGTCGTGGTATTTCAAGCTGAACTTATCAAACACTTGCTGCATGATATAATGATACAGCCACCTGGTTTCTTCACGCATCGCGCCGACAGAAACAAGCATCTCTCTGGTAATTAGAAGGGTGGGGGTGTATGCCTTATGATTAACGAGAGGTGGTGTGATCATAACAACATACAGGAACTCAAGTCCCTTTTTTCTTTTTTTTTTAAGTTTGCACAAATCTTTATTTAACTTGTTGTAAATAACAGTAACATGCAAAACATAAACATAACATAACAGCCAGAGGGAATCCAAAGAAATTAGAGAAAAATAAAAAAACTATTATATCAAATCAAATACAGACATATATCGAATACATTTTTTTGACATATTGTTTTGTATACGTTTTAAAGATTCTACGTACTGTTCCAAATCAGATAAAAAAATTAAGAAAAGGGGCTTTTTCTTCATAAATTTTGATTTATGGATGAAAGATTTTCCTAATAAAATAAAGAGATTTATGACATACTCACGTTCAATTGTGGAATCAGTGTAGTAAAATAATATGTCAAACTTAGTAATATCAATGGTTGTATGCAATTTGCGGCTAAGATATAGTTTTACATCAGTCCAAAACACTTCACTATATAAACAATTACAGAATAAGTGTTCAATAGATTCAGTTTGTAGTTCACAAAAACTGCATTCACTGGTAACGTCAAATATATATTTAGAAATTAAGCTATTACACGGATAGCATCTATGGATTATCTTAAAGGAGATCTCCTTTACTTTATTGGTCACCATAAATCTGTGTGGAGTGAGCCAAGCACGGCGCCAGTTTACATCAAACGATGAAGCCCAACAAAATA
The DNA here is from genome assembly GCF_901001165.1 of Salmo trutta. Lineage (NCBI taxonomy): Eukaryota > Metazoa > Chordata > Actinopteri > Salmoniformes > Salmonidae > Salmo > Salmo trutta. The sequence continues at coordinate 22,426,257 of NC_042962.1, forward strand.
TCGCAGAGGGAATAGACTTCCTGTAGAAAATATCCCTTATTAAACGATTGTTGAATTTCGTATCTAGTAGACCAATGCCACTCAACTGAATATCGCTTACAATCGGAGATATTCCAAAATATGCATTATTCTGAAGTAAAGTTTTTATCCCACTAGGTATAGCTTTAATAACAGTGTCATATTCCTTGCTTGAAACCTCAAAGTTGTATATTTCCATAAATTCTCTCCGTGTAAATAGATTCCCACTGTTATTAACCAATTGGCTGACAAGAACAATGTTTTTCGAGAACCATTTATGGTTAAATAACATCTTATTTCTATGTAATATTGACCCATTGTTCCAAATAAAACATTTATGAGGTGAAAAGTTGTTTATACAACAAAGCCCAGCACATTAAAGCCTGCTTGTGAAAAACCGCCAGTTTCACAGGAATTTTACCCACAATATATGGACATTGTAGTAAAAAATTAAGCCCGCCGAACTTCTGAAAAACAAAATGAGGTATAATATTCCAGAAGCTATGAGGATTTTTTATGTACCTTTTAATCCAGTTGACCTTTGATATCTGATTGAAGAGAGTGAAATCTAAGACATTTAGACCGCCATCACAAACCCTGTTGGTGATAACATCTCTTTTTATCTTATGTGGCTTGTTTTTCCATATGAAGTTGTACAAAAGCCTATCTAAGGTACAGCAAGTGGATTTGGGAATGTCAATAGATGAAAAAAGATAGGATGCACGAGATAGCCCCTCAGCTTTGGATAAAAGCACCCTTCCTTGAAGACTTAAATCCCTCCCTAACCATGAGGATAATTTTTTTTTGACAGATTCAGTTACAGGGTTCAAATTAAGATCATTCATAGCCTTAAGATTTTTGGTGATCTTTACACTGAGGTAGGTTACAGTATCTTTTTCAGAGATGTTACAATCTGCTGGGTTGACAGCTCCTTTCACAACAAACAACTCACATTTGGAAAGATTTAAAGTCAAGCCTGAGATTTTGGAGAACTGCTTCACGATATCCAATGCTAATCTAGCTTGAGATACATTTTTCAAAAAAAGTGAGGTGTCATCCGCCAGTTGGGATATCTTGATCTCTCTGGACTGGAATGTAATGCCTTCAAATGGACTTTTATGAACTAATGAGCATAACATTTGAGAAACTAACAAAAATAAAAAAGGTGAAATTGGACAACCTTGTCGTATTCCTTTGTAAATGTTAAATCTTGAGGATGTTCCATGACAGAGTTTGATACAGCTATTGCCACCATTATTGCACAAGACTAGAGGTTATCACCCACAAATCAATTCTTGATTGTAAGGAACGATCTCTATTACTCCATGTGTATTGTATCTCTCCAGGGTTTTTTATTCTCCATATGTCAATTAAGTCCAGGCTTTGGCAGAAATTCACCAACTTGTTCACACCAATGTTAGGCCTATGAGGCAATCTATCAGTCTCATTAGAATAAACCATATTAAAATCTCCACCAACTATTATCTGACTGGATGGAAATTTTCTCAGAAGATTTTTAAGAATTTCTTCAATTTCCTCTAGAAGTAAGTTATTTGGAGGACTAGAACAGTATCCATATACATTACACAACACAAATAATCTGTCCATGTGGTTGATGACCGCTACTAGCCAATGTCCATTGGAGTCCATTTGAGTAAACAAAAATTTCCCTTTGAAATTGTGTGCTAAAATTGCAACCCCAGCTGAATAATTTGTCCCGTGGGCCAAAAAAATGTCACTGCCCCACTGATTTTTCCAATAATTATAGTCCTCTTTGCATGAATGTGTTTCTTGAACGAATACAAGATCTGCGTTGCAGTCCTTACAAAACAAAAAAAAAGCTTTTCTCTTCAACAGGTTACGTATCCCCCTGGCATTGATTGACATAAACTTCAAGTCCATATCTATAGAATAGAAAGAAAAATCCTATGCAATCTCAACTTTACCCTCTCTATAAAAAGTTGCTTCATATATGTATTAACAGAATTCTTAACTTGTAAAATAGTAACACCATGTTTCAAAAGTAGAACGTTCAGTTTGCAGTGGGGAAGGAACTACCTTGTAAACCTACCGACAGAACAAATCACCCCGGTCGTATTTCTTTACCGTTGGCGAAAAAGGCTCTGATTCCCCTGTAGTATCCACCGTTTCCTTGATTTCGGGCCTGTTGTACGAGAGGCCACAATTTTGCCTTTGCTGCCTTGTCTGCTGCAGTAAAGTCCTCACCGAATCTAAGTTTTCTTTCTTTCAGAAAGGTGCTTTCCTTTGCTTTCTTCCAAACTGCATCTCTCGCTGTGCGAAAAGCAAACTGGATGATGATCGAACGGCTGACGATGGCATCTTGTTTCTTCCCAATACGATGAGCGACATCCACAGCCATATCCATATATCCATCGGGAAAGTCCGATGCCACACGGTTACAGATGTCTCTTACTAAGCGCTTCACATTCTCATCCTGGTCCTCGGGGACACCGTAAAGCCGTAGCCCCCACCTTCTCCGGTATCGCTCTGCTTCCGATAAGCGCTCTTGCATGTCTGCGATGGTCTTCTCCTGAGCAATGCATTTCTCAGACGTAGCAGTGTTTGCAAGTTTAAGCTCTTCGATACTCTTGTATGCATGATTCAGAGGTCTCGAGGTCAACTATTTTTGATGTGTTTTCGCGTATCATTTTCTCCAGACCGTCGGCTCTTTCGTTTACAGCATCGATTATGTTGATCTGTAGTTCGCGCAAAGACAATTCTTTATGTGTCTTTTTGGGTGCAGGACTATTGACTGCATTTTCAGAATCAACCGAATGTCCAGAATCCTCAATTTCTTCTCCTGAGGAGTCAGGTGGCGGTTTTTCTCCAACGTATGAGTGCTCAGCTAGCAACTGCTTTCTCCTCCCTTTGCTCTTTCGCACATTTTTTCCTTCCATTTCTCAAAGTTATGAATCAAATTATCGGTCAACTAAGTGTTGTTCTCTATTGTGTTTACTATAAGCCAAGTTCCGTTACATTTAAGTAAGTTTGAGAGGGATAAAAGTTAAGGTTACTCGGAGCAAGCTGAAATCTCGTCTACACTCGCCGCCATCTTCCAGTGCCTTTCACTCAAGTCCTTTTGTTCACCTGACTTAGAATTCCTCACAATCAAATGCCGATCGCATTATCTACCAAGAGAATTCTCTTTGATCATAATCACAGTCGTGTATATTCCCCCCCAAGCAGACACCTCGACGGCCCTGAAAGAACTTCATTGGACTCTATGTAAACTCGAAACCACATATCCTGAGGCTGCATTTATTGTAGCCGGGGATTTTAACAAGACTAATCTGAAAACAAGGCTCCCTAAATTCTATCAGCATATCGATTGTGCTACCAGGGCGGGCAAAAGCCTAGACCACTGTTATTCTAACTTCCGCAATGCATATAAGGCCCTCCATTCGGGAAAGCTGACCACGACTCCATTTTGTTGCTCCCAGCCTATAGACAGAAACTAAAACAGGAAGCTCCCGCCCTCAGGTCTGTTCAACGCTGGTCCGACCAATCGGATTTCACGCTTCAAGATTGCTTCGATCACGTGGACTGGGATATGTTCCGCATTGCGGCGAACAACAACATTGACGAATACGCTGATTCGGTGTGCGAGTTTATTAACAAGTGCATCGGCGATGTCGTACCCACAGCGTCTATTAAAACATTCCCCAACCAGAAACCGTGGATTGATGGCAGCATTCGCGCAAAACTGAACGCGCGAACCACTGCTTTTAATCAGGGCAAGATGACCGGAAACATGACCGAATACAAACAGTGCAGCTATTCCATCCGTAAGGCAATCAAACAAGCTAAGCGTCAGTACAGAGACAAAGTGGAGTCACAATTCAACGGCCCAGACATGAGAGGTATGTGGCAGGGTCTACAGTCAATCACTGACTACAAAAGAAAAAGCAGCCCCGTCGCGGATCACGATGTCTTGCTCCCAGACAGACTGAACAACTTTTTTGCTCGCTTTGAGGACAATACAGTGCCACTGACACGGCCCGCTACCAAAACCTGCGGGCTCTCCTTCACTGTAGCCAACGTGAGTAAAACATTTAAACGTGTTAACCCTCGCAAGGCTGCAGACCCAGGCGGCATTCCCGGCCGCGTCCTCAGAGCATGCGCAGACAAATCAAATCAAATCAAATTTATTTATATAGCCCTTCGTACATCAGCTGAAATCTCAAAGTGCTGTACAGAAACCCAGCCTAAAACCCCAAACAGCAAGCAATGCATGTGAAAGAATCACGGTGGCTGGGAAAAACTCCCTAGGAAAAACTCCTGAGAAAGGCCAAAAACCTAGGAAGAAACCTAGAGAGGAACCAGGCTATGAGGGGTGGCCAGTCCTCTTCTGGCTGTGCCGGGTGGATATTATAACAGAACATGGTCAAGATGTTAAAATGTTCGTAAATGACCAGCATGGTCAAATAATAATAATCATAGTAATTGTCGAGGGTGCAACAAGCACGTCCGGTGAACAGGTCAGGGTTCCGTAGCCGCAGGCAGAACAGTTGAAACTGGAGCAGCAGCATGGCCAGGTGGACTGGGGACAGCAAGGAGTCATCATGCCAGGTAGTCCTAGGGCTCAGGTCCTCCGAGAGAAAGAAAGAAAGAGAGAATTAGAGAGAGCATATTTACATTCACACAGGACACTGGATAAGACAGGAGAATACTCCAGATGTAACAGACTGACCCTAGCCCCCCGACACATAAACTACTGCAGCATAAATACTGGAGGCTGAGACAGGAGGGATCAGAAGCAGACCAGCTGGCTGGTGTGTTTACGGACATATTCAATCAATCCTTATCCCAGTCTGCTGTCCCCACATGCTTCAAGAGGGCCACCATTGTTCCTGTTCCCAAGAAAGCTAAGGTAACTGAGCTAAATGACTACCGCCCTGTAGCACTCACTTCCGTCATCATGAAGTGCTTTGAGAGACTAGTCAAGGACCATATCACCTCCACCCTACCTGACACCCTAGACCCACTCCAATTTGCTTACCGACCCAATACGTCCACAGACGACGCTAATGCCATCACACTGCCCTAACCCATCTGGACAAGAGGAATACCTATGTAAGAATGCTGTTCATCGATTACAGCTCAGCATTTAACACCATAGTACCCTCCAAACTCGTCATTAAGTTCGAGACCCTGGGTCTCGACCCTGCCCTGTGCAACTGGGTCCTGGACTTCCTGACGAGCTGCCCCCAGGTGGTGAGGGTAGGTAACAACATCTCCACCCCGCTGATCCTCAACACTGGGTTCCCACAAGGGTGCGTTCTCAGCCCTCTCCTCTACTCCCTGTTCACCCACAACTGTGTGGCCATGCACGCCTCCAACTCAATCATCAAGTTTGCAGACGACACTGCAGTGGTAGGCTTGATTACCAACAACGACGAGACGGCCTACAGGGAGGAGGTGAGGGCCCTTGGAGTGTGGTGTCAGGAAAATAACCTCACACTCAATGTCAACAAAACAAAGGAGATGATCGTGGACTTCAGGAAACAGCAGAGGGAGCAGCCCTCTATCTACATTGACGGGACAGTAGTGGAGAGGGTGGAGAGTTTTCCATCTCTCGGAAAACAGCTTCTATCTCAAGGCCATCAGACTGTTAAACAGTCATCACTAACATTGAGTGGCTGCTGCCAACATACTGACTCAACTCCAGCCACTTTAATAATGGAAAAATTGATGTAATCAATTTATCACTAGCCACTTTATATTATGTTTACTTACCCTACATTACTCATCTCATATGTACATACTGTACGCCATACCATCTACTGCATCTTGCCATCTTGATGTAATACATGTATCACTAACCACTTTAAACAATGCCACTTTATATAATGTTTACATACCCTATATTACTCATCTCATATGTATATACTGTACTCTATGCCATCTACTGCATCTTGCCTATGCCGTTCGGCCATCACTCATTTATATATTTTTATGTACATATTCGTATTCATTCCTTTACACTTGTGTGTACATTTGTAAGTCGCTCTGGATAAGAGCGTCTGCTAAATGACGTAAATGTGTGTATAAGGTAGTTGTTGTTAAATTGTTAGGTTATATTACTTTTTAGATATTACTGCATGGTCGGAACTAGAAGCACAAGCATTTCGCTACACTTGCATTAACTACTTTTTCTGTTCTAGCTCATACCTGGAGGAGAAGGACCTGAAGTATGAAAAAAGAAGCAGAGGTTTTCTGAAACTTTTTATGTTCTTGTGGATGTATACTTGCCTTCCTGTCAGTACTTACATTAACCAGTTTGTGATAATGTTATATTTTTGGTTCTGAGAAGATTTTTGTAACAAGTGTTTTTGAAGCCTTGATAATGTGTATACAGAGCAACAGTTGGTTTGACCTTTGACATGTAAACCATTTCTACCATGTAGTGGAACTACACTTTTTTTCTCCTTATAAATAAATCACAGAATCAAGTGTCATTGGAATTAAACAACCCCCAGTGTGTTCATTTGTAGCTCCTAAAAAGGACAAGACAGACCAACACAAATGTCAGTCATGCCCAGCGGGTGGCTGTCCTCTCACCTTTGACCACAAAACGTCGGCCGTCATTTTCTGTTCATTTCCCAATGATTTTACTTGTTAAAAATCGCCACAGTTCTACTGCGGAGATGACGTTCGTTATGGTGTCTTCCCTAGAAGTCAGCTGGAAGTTTTAAAAATTAAGTCTCTAGGTTCAGTTTTAAACATTAAAGATGCGTTTATTAGCATGAAAAAAAAAGAAGACAAATCTGGACAAAGCCAAGCAGCTTTGTTGCTGATGTACAAACAGGACTGATTGGTATAGTAGGATACCCAAGGATGGAAATTAAAGAAGTCTGCTAGCCTGAGGCTAGTAGAAAATGTGCCAAACTAGCCAGCTAGCTAAATTCTCTCATTTAAAATATCGCATGGCGTAGTACAATGTCACGAGTTATTACAAACTGTGGTCTAATAGCCTGGCTGGCCAGTCCCAAAAATCCTTAAATTCCATCTTAGTATACCCCTGAAAAATGTCACTTTGTTGAGCCTGACTATTTTTTTCATTCCTCCCCCCTTCTCTTCATGCGTATCTCAATACATTGAGGGCTTTTCTTCTCCTTTCGGATTAGTCACTTTTTCCAGGTTCTTGCTGATGATGTCATACAGTTCCGCCTGTAGCACACAAACACAGAAACATTGAAGTAAGTGCTCTTGCATCTTTTACAGTACACTGGAGCTTATCTTTGGGGTTGGAGGTTCATAGCTGGACCTAAAACAAACCAAGTTGTGGGACAGTCTCATCTTGACATTAGTTCACTTTAGAGGTCTTAAAAACAGCCAACAAACTTTAATTCATCCCTTTGACCCATTTCCCTTATAGATGAATGATGTTATTAATAATAGACTAGTGTTAGTAGTATCAGTATATACATTACTATAGTCATATATGGCAGTAGCATCTTGGCTCTGTCCCAAATGGGACCCTATTCAGTGCACTACTTTTGACCAGAGCCCATAAGGGGCACTCACATAGAAGCCACGGATGTCCAGAAGGATGACTCTGATGTCAGAGTAAACAGCCTCATCCTTCTCATGGACCAGAGAGCGGTAGTCCATCTGATAACAGGAAGAAGGAGAAGAAATATGGGGATGAGTAAAAGAAGGGCATGTGTCAGACATCAGGTCAGTTGAATAAAAAAAAATTGGGTAGTGTCTACAAATGCCAATTCTCACCACATGAGTTAACTTGGAGGCTTTAGACACTGCATCACCCCTCTCTGAAAAGTACCTGAAAGACCAAAAGTTATTGTGAAATGTATATCTATTTTGTCAAAAGTTATTGTCAAATGCAGGATCAACGTATGAACCTCAAGGGCTCTAAGTTACTTGAACGTATGAAAAGCTATCGTACTTGTTAATGTTGGTGTGAAAGCCGTCCACTTTGGTCTTCACTGCAACTATTCTTTCCAAGATTTTCTCCTGGAAGTAACACATGGAAATGTTGACTTTTAATAAACATCAGGAGAATACAATTCCATCTGTACCAGTTTAATGTTTTTCATGAACGACCACTTGACCTTAAACATACGTGTGTTGACCATTTACCTGGATTGCAACGCCAAAGTCATTCCCATCCTCTATTTTGGGGATGAGATGCTGAATCCAGCAGGACACCTAATAAGATAAACACCAATGACTGCTACAGTAAATTTAAACCTTCACCAGCCTGTATCAGAGCGTTGCATCTCATTTGACCACAAGAGGTCACTGTTGCTTTATTGTATTCTTACTGTAATGGTCTCAGTGCAAGGACATCTGTCTAATTCTTACTGTAATGGCGGTTGTCCGCAGTGCTAGGATCTCTGTATGATTCTCACTGTAATAGTGTCCCTCAGTGGTAGGATCTCTGTATAGTTCTTACTGTAATGATTGTCTCCCTCAGTGCTAGGATCTCTGGTTTGACTCTGTCAAGCAGCTTCACAATCTTCTCATTCCCTTTGATGAAGCCACATTTTGGAGCTAAAAGAGACCAAAGAAAAACAACAACACCAACTGGTAAGTAGCCACCACCTGCATCCACATAAAATACATTTATGTAAAATAATAAAAATACCCACTACTTGGAATTATTTTAGAAGCCTATTTTAAAATAATTGGTCTTGAGCTGGCAACTACCACTCCTAAATGAAGGCCATGACTTAAACCACTGTTTTTTACCTTTCTTCTTCTTCTCATCATCATCATTCTTGTCAGTCTCCATTTCCTGGAGGGAGAATAAATTAGTCAATCTGTAGCCTTAGCCTACCATGTCAAATATACAGTGCATTCGGAAAGTATTCAGACCACTTCACTTTTCCACATTTTGTTACATTACAGCCTTATTCTAAAATGTATTAAATAAAAATCATCTCATTAATCTACACACAATACCCCATAACGACAAAACAAAAGTTTAGAAATTTTGGCAAATGTATTAAAAATAAAAAACAATACCTTATTTACATAAGTATTCAGAACCTTTGCTATGAGACTCAAAATTGAGCTCAGGTGCATCCTGTTTCCATTGATTAGCCTTGATGTTTCTACAACTTGGAGTCCAGCTGTGGTAAATTCAATTGATTGGACATGATTTGGAAAGGCACACAGTTGACAGTGCATGTCAGAGCAAAAACCAAGCCATGAGGTTGAAGGAATTGTCCATAGAGCTCAGAGACGGGATTGTGTCGAGGCACAGATCTGGGGAACGGTACCAAAACATTTATGCAGCATTGTAGGTCCCCAAGAACACAGTGGCCTCCATCATTCTTAAATGGAAGAATTTTGGAGCCACCAAGACTCTTCCTAGAGCTGGGAGCCTGGTCAAACTGAGCAATCGGGGGAGAAGGGCCTCACTCTGACAGAGCTCCAGAGTACCTTCCAGAAGGACAACCATCTCTGCAGCACACCACCAATCAGGCCTTCATGGTAGAGTGGCCAGACAAAAGCCACTCCTCAGTAAAAGGCACATGACAGCACGCTTGGAGTTTTCCAAAAGGCACTTAAAGGACTGATCATGCGAAACAAGATTCTCTGGTCTGATGAAACCAAGATCGAACTCTTTGGCCTGAATGCCAAGCGTCACATCTGAAGGAAACCTGGCACCATCCATACGGTGAAGCATGGTGGTGGCAGCATCATGCTGTGGGGATGTTTTTCAGCTGCAGGGACTGGGAGACTAGTCAGGATCGAAGGAAAGATGAACGGAGCAAAGTACAGAGAGATCCTTGATGAAAACCTGCTCCAGAGCACTCAGGACCTCCAGACTGGGGCGAAGGTTCACCTTCCAACAGGACAACGACCCTAAGCACACAGCGAAGACAACGCAGGAGTGGCTTCGGGACAGGTCTCCATGTCCTTGAGTGGCCCAGCAAGAACCCGATCGAACATCCCTAGAGAGACCTGAAAATAGCTGTGCAGCGACGCTCCCCATCCAACCTGACAGAGCTTGAGAGAATCTGCAGAGAAGAATGTAAGGAACTCCCCAAATACAGGTGTGCAAAGCTTGTAGCGTCATACCCAAGAAAACTCGAGGCTGTAATCGCTGCCAAAAGTGCTTCAGCAAAGTACTGGGTAAAGGGTCCGAATACTAATGTAAATGTGTTCAGTTTTTTATTTTTCATCAATTTGCAAACATTTAAAAAAAAAAAAAAAAAAAAAATTTTCTTTGTCATTATGGGATAGTGTGTAGATTGATGAGGGGGAAACAAAATGTGTGTGGGGGGGAAATCAAGGGGTCTGAATACACTGTATATGCTACTATTATAATGAATGAGCTAACTCCCTATTCAAACTTAAATGCTTTCCCCAGCAGAAAAGGCCAAAAACCAACTGGAGACGCTCCACTCTACAAGAACTGAGTAAAGTGGGGGATCTCCTGGCTAGAGACAAAAGCCCTCGCACAGAAGACAGTGAGGTGGAGCATCATGGTGGATGCCCTATGCTCCCAATTGTGCCAAGCGGTTATAGTCAAGTAAGTCAAACCATTCAATCCTGTGGATCTATACTGAAGAAAATCTAAAAAACCCAACATGCAACAATTTCAAAGATTTTACTGAGTTACAGTTCATATAAGGAAATCAGTAAATTGAAATAAATGAATTAGGCCCTAATCTATGGATTTCACATGACTAGAAATACAGATATGCACCTGTTGGTCACAGATACCTTAAAAAAAAAATTATCAAAAAGGTAGGGGCGTCAATCAGAAAACCAGTCAATATCTGTTGGGACCATCATAGAGTTGATCAGGCTGTTTATTGTGGCCTGTGGAATATTGAAACTCTCCTCTTCAATGGCTGTGCGAAGTTTGCTGGATAATGAAGGGAATTGGAACACGCTGTCGTACACGTCAATCCAGAGCATCCCAAACATGCTCAATGGGTGACATGTCTGAGCATGCAGGGCATGGAAGAACTGGGACATTTTCAGCTTCCAAGAATTGTGTACAGAGCCTTGCGACATGGGGCTGTGCATTATCATGCTGAAACATGAGGCGATGGATGAATGGCACGACAATGGGCTTCAGGAACTCGTCACGGTATCTCTCTGCATTCAAATTGCCATCGATAAAATGCAATTGTGTTCGTTGTCCGTAGCTTATGCCTGCCCATACCATAACCCCACCATGGGGCACTCTGTTCACATCAGCAAACCCCTCCCCCACACAACGTCATATACGTGGTCTGTGGTTGTGAGGCCGGTTGAACGTACTGCCAAATTCTCTAAAGAGGCTTATGGTAGAGAAATGAACATTCAATTTTCTGGCAACAGCTCTAGTGGACATTCCTGAAGTCAACATGTCATTTGCACACTAACTTGAAACATCTGTGGCATTGTGTTGTGTGACAAAACTGCACATTTTAGTGGCCTTTTATTGTCCCAAGCACAAGGTGCACCTGTGTAATGATCATGCTGTTTAATCAGCTTTTTGATATGCCACACCTGTCAGGTAGATTGATTATCTTGGCAAAGGAGAAATGCTCACTAACAGGGATGGGGAAAAGGAAAAGAAAAGTACACAATTTGAGATAAGCTTTTCATGCGCATGGAACATTTCTGGGATTTTTTATTTCAGCTCATGAAACATGTGACCAACACTTGTTGCATTTATATTTTTGTTCAGTGTATATGGAATGTGTCCCAAATAGCACCCAGTTGCCTATATAGTGGGCTACTTTTGAACAGAGCCCTATGGGTAGCCCAATGGGCCCTGGTCAAAAGAAGTTCACTAAAATAGTGAATAGGGTGCCATTTGGGAGCAGATTTTGTATTTGGTTAGAAGAGCATGATAGCCAGTCACCTCATCCTCTGGAGTAGGAGGGTCTGGTATAGGGATGTCTAGAGGAGCATGGAGAGTGGACAGGTCTGTGATGCTGAGATCCTCCTCCTGGAAGAGAGATGGAAAGGAGAGCGGGATGGAGGAAGAGCGGGAGGGATAAAGGAGAGGAAGAGAGGAGAGGGAGGGAAGTGGAGAGGAGAGGGAGGGAAGTGGAGAGACAGATGAGAGGAAAGTAGGTAGAGACGGTTGGACAAGATATGAAGGATGAAAAGGAAGGTTAATTTCACAATGTGGGGGCAGACAGTGATACATGGGATGTGAACTAACCAATGAGGCCTACCTTCAGCAGGTTGTCCAGTTGGGTGATCTTCAATGGGATGTAGTTTGAAAACAGATCCTCTGCCTAAAAAAAAACAGAAATAGGTAAGAACTAACTACACCATTATGCCACAACGGCATGTCCGTTTCTACTTCCAATGGTAATGCAATTGCACCAGCAGACATCTGTTAACACAATAAGGCAAACACATACTAACCTGTTGATACAGAGACTGGCGGAAGTTCTCCACCTAAGGCGAAGGGATGAAAAGAAGATACTTTGGCTGCGTTTCACTCTCATAAAAAGACACACCCTCATCCACTTACCCTCGCCTTATGCCCTTGGGGGAATGCCCGCAGCCATATTTGTCGTCGGTCCAAATGATTAGCCAGGCAAGGGAAGTTTGCAACCTAAGCCCCACAGCCCTCGTTTTTTAAATGGAGTTTGCGAGTGTACAATTATGTTCACGTCGGGGGCCTGAAACGCCCCATAATTCAATTTGCGACGATTGTACATCCGCTAAGAAGAGTCCGCCAAAACTTAAAACCTCAATAGCAATATAGAGTCAACATACAAGTGTAAGTAAAAACTAAATGTAAATAAGTTTACAAAAATGGTGCTACTAATGCACAAGCAAGTCTTATAAAAAGTAATTGTTTTTGTTTGGTTATCTTTTGGAAATTGTAGAAATAAAACATTTCCCTTCTTCAGAAGTTCCAGCTAGGCAGGCTTTAGCTAATTAATTTGGCTGAAAACACAATCATCTCGGGATGAACGACTGATGAATTTCCGGGCAAGGGCGGTCCATTTAAAACTCATTCCTTCCTACCTTGCCCAGGAAGTGTATACTCGTCAGACGTCATAACACGTCATCAGAAGTGTCCACTTAATTTGAGGTCTGAGTGTGTCTTTTTAAGTGTTTGGAAAGCAGACTTTGGCTGTATGATGCATAATGTGGAAATAGGTGTACTAAACTCATACTACAAAATAACTTAAACTCACAAGCACACAAGGATCAGTGTGTCATCATGTGTAATCATTGTGTAATCTATTGTAAACTACCTTTACACACCTAAACTCAGACAGCCTGGAACGCCCCCTTAATCGAGTAAACCAGTGAAACCGTTTTTGCCCGTTTTGTTTCGCTTTCGCTTAAGTAATGGCTGTCTGGCAGAATGACTAGGGATTTTTCCAACTAACAACGGCTGTGCGTAACAGAACAAAATGTAACAAGTTATTTGCCTTTCAGGCCATATCGCAAGAAAAAAGTTTTGTTATAACCTATAGGTATTCTTATGCAACCACTCGCGCACAGTTAAATGGTAACATTATGTAAGAAAAAACATTTAGCCCAATTAACGCTAGCGAGGTTTCTCGGTCCATTGACGTGATTTAGGCTACATATAGCTTCGATGCAACCAAGAGAGTTGCATCGAAGCTAAACTAATGTAGCTAACGTTAGCTAGCTACATGGTGGAGATGCCAAAAGCAACGGCTAAATGAACGCTTAACACTTATTAACAACATATGCATTAGTTAGTGCTTACCTTCACTGCGTTTGCACTTTTTATTTTCAGTACAGATGATCTCGACATTTTGAGAACGGTTTAGTGAGAATTCTATCAAGTAAAAGGCCCGTCGTTGTAAATCTATTTCCTCAAAGTAGCCTACTTTCGTTTTCATAGGATTACATTCGAAAACCACCTGATCAAGCCACACCCACTGAATTAATAAAAAAAAAAAGATATAGTCCCTTGATATTTAGCACACTTGTTTGCTAGTGAATTAAATGGCCATTTCAAATACAGTTGCTTGCTCACAATCACATTATTGGAGACTACCAAGACCAAAACTCCCCATACAAAACATCTTTACTGGGGACATTTTAATTGAGGGAACCCACAACAATTGTGTCTATAACACATTTGTTGGCATTGGCATAATTATATTAAATTTACATTGAAGTTGGCTTTGATTAAAGTTTCATCACAAACGTATTGATGATCATTGACCAATAGAGGGCGGCACACATCAAGGTTTATATTTCCCCTTACGGATGTCTTCACTTCACTGTAGGACTACCCTTCACTGCAAACCTGCATAGCAGTTTGATATGCATACAAATATAGCCTATGATAATGGAATACACATACCATTGCTTGTCAAACTTGGTATTTGGTATTTTATTAGGATCCAATTAGGAAAGCTAGACTAACCAGGAGGACATGTCTAAAAAGCTTTCCTCACTATATTTATAATAATGTCTTCATTTGGAGGTATTCTACCTGCATATACTCTAGTCTAAATAGTCAGACATTCTGAATCAATTTTCTACTCACCCAATGAGTAGGCCTAATTAATGTTCAGATCAAGACCCTGGGACTTAACACCTCCCTCTGCAACTGGATCCTGGACTTCCTGACGGGCCGCACATTCATCTTCTGCACATCTACCATTCCAGTGTTTAATTGCTATATTGTAATTACTTCGCCACCATGGCCTATTTATTGCCTTAACTCCCTTATCTTACCTCATTTGCACTCACTGTATATATACTTTTTGTTTTCTTTTATTCTACTGTATTATTGACTGTATGTTTTGTTTATTCCATGTGTAACTCTGTTGTTGTATGTGTCGAATTGCTATGCTTTATCTTGGCCAGGTCGCAGTTGCAAATGAGAACTTGTTCTCAACTAGCCTACCTGGTTAAATAAAGGTGAAATAAATAAATAAATACATAAGTTTGCAGATGACACAGCAGTGGTAGGCTTGATCACCAACAACGACGAGACGGCATATAGGGAGGAGGTCAGAGACCTGGCCGTGTGGTGCCACAATAACAACCTATCCCTCAACGTGATCAAGACAAAGGAGATGATTGTGGACTACAGGAAAATGAGGACCGAGCACACCCCATTCTCATCAATGGGGCTGTAGTGGAGCAGGTTGAGAGCTTCAAGTTCCGTTGTGTCCACATCACCAACAAACTAACATGGTCCAAGCACACCAAGACAGCCGTGAAGAGGGCACGACAAACCCTCTTCCCCCTAAGGAGACTGAAAAGCATTGTTGGTTAAAGGCTTGTGAGTAAGCATTTCACTGTAAGGTCTACACCTGTTGTGACAAATAAAATTGTGACAAATAAAATTGGATTTGATAAAAATTTACTAGGACTCTGGCCAAAAGTAGTGCACTATAAAGGGAATATGGTGCTATTTGGGAAAAAAACACAGTGTAAAATGGATCTAATTGAATTATCCCATTACATCTTTGATTACGGTTAAACCTTATTAAACCATTAGCTTGGGTTGTGAAAATGACTCCCTTAAAATCATTTTTAAAAGGATTAGTCCTTCAACACACCCAGTAAACTAAAACAGGTAAATGTGGGCGTTAATGATTCCTCTTAAACAGGTGCCCAAGGGCTCTCTCCATCTGATTAGTAATGTACACAATACCAAGGTTCTGGTACAGTGCTCTTCAAGTTACTATTCTGACCAGACTGGTGCAACATCAAACACTCCTACTCTAAAAAACTTGACACATACAGCCCCTGGTCTCTCCACTGTTGTGGCCTACTGTAATGACCAGACAATAGGTGTTATATGAGGTGAATTAATACAATAGCTGCAGGATAATTATGCAATAAGGCATTAGGGGTGGTGGTATATGGCCAATATTCCACGGCTAAGGGCTGTTCTTATGCACGACGCAATTCGGAGTGCCTGGATACAGCCCTTAGATGTGGTATATTGGCCATATACCACAAACCCCAGAGGTGCCTTTTTTTGCTATTATAAACTGGTTACCAACTTAATTAAATGTTTTGTCATACCCGTGGTATAGCACTCAGGGTTCAAACCACCCAGTTTATAATGGCATTAGACTCTGTCCAGTAGTCCACTGACTGACAATACCATTTCTATTTGTCAGGGCACAGCTGGAGAAGGTTGTGGAGGCACAACTAAGAGAAGCAATACAATTCTTGAAACAAGTGGAGAAAACGGCACAGAACCGATCCTGATGAAGGATATTTGTGAATGACCTATGTTCCCCAAAGACCACAAAAAGTTTAAGTCAAGTAAGTCACTTTACTCTTAGAAACCGATGAGAGGACGAGCTGGTAGATTGTACTGACCAGTTGGACACGGGGTAATTGCATAGGTCATTCCTAAGACCTGTAAAGGTAGGCCTACTGCAGAGTTTGGCCAAAGTATGTACTAAAGGAGTAGACGCCATGTCAGTGTTTAGCATTGCAGGGAGAGAACTCACACGGTGTGTGTGTGGGTCCCCTGAGACCCCAGCTTTGGGACCCCTTTCCTACAGGGGTCACACTCTGTTGTGTGTGTAAGCGTGAGTGTGTAAGCGTGAGTGTGTAAGCGTGAGTGTGAGTCAGAGGGGGTGTTTTAACAGAGGAAAAGCAGGCCTAACTCACTAAGGCCTGACTAGTACCTCAGCTGGACAACGTTTGTTAACTTTTGCCACGGGAGGTTATGCAGACCTAATGCCTCCACACTAATCTCTAAATCTGTGTGTGTGTGCGTGTGTGGGTGTGCGTGCGTGTGTGTGTGTGAGTGAGTAAGGGGGAGAAGTAGAAAAACCAGGGATGTTTAAAAACCAATGTAGATGAAAACAAATGGACAATAAAACTGCAGCAATTCAAAGGATTGAGGATAAAGGTAGACTATGGCCAGCAACTTGGAATTCACAGTAGGTGCACACTAATCTGAAGAATAGACTGATTGAAGGGGTAAATTAGCCTAATATTGTGGTTGAGATAGAAAAGGAGCTCAAGGCAAAAAATGTCCAATATAGACTCCCCTTCAAATGGGAGGAAGCACTGGAGTGTGTACCTGAATGTATGTGTGTGCACGAGTATGTGTGTGTTGGTCTCTTTCTCTCTTTTGTGTGTTTGTGTATGTCAGAACAATCTAACCAGCCTGTTTCTGTATCTGTACCCAATCAATGTTTCACCTGACAATCATTTTAACTCTAAATGTCAAATTCAACGCTTCGTGTAACTGATCATGAAATACTTAAGCGTTCTGCAACACAACGCTATGTTGGATTGAAATGCTGGTACGTCTGGTTGGGTCACGTGTGGCTCAGTTGGTAGAGCATGGTGTTTGCAACGCCAGGGTTGTGGGTTCGATTCCCACGGGGGACCAGTATGGAGAAAAATGTATGCATTCACTTCTGTAAGTCGCTCTGGATAAGAGTGTGTGCTAAATGACTAAAATGTAAAAAATGTCACCACCACCACTATGGTGTGTTTAGTGATTGTTAGTAGTGCTGGTCTGGGAACCTGCATACTGTGTTACAGTTCATTGATCAAGGATTAGGCTACAGCAGTGGTTCCCAAACCTTTTATAGTCCCGTACCCCTTCAAACATTCAACCTCCAGCTGTGTACCCCCTCTAGCACCAGGGTCATCGTAAGCCTGCCACACACTATACGATACATTTATTAAACATAAGAATGAGTGTGAATTTTTGTCACAACCTGGTTCGTGGGAAGTGACAGAGAGCTCTTATAGGACCAGGGCACAAATAATAATATAATAATAATCAATCATTTTACTCTTTATTTAACCATATTACTTATAAAACCTTATTTGTTCATCGAAAATTGTGAATAACTTACCACAGGTTAATGAGAAGGGTGTGCTTCTCAGTCTTAAATCATTTCCCACACACAGTCTGTATTTAGTTTTCATGCTAGTGAGGGCCGAGAATCCACTCTCACGTAGGTATGTGGTTGCAAAGGGCATCAGTGTCTTAACAGCACGATTTGCCAAGGGAGGATACTCTGAGTGCAGCCCAATCCAGTTGTTGTAATGATATCTGTCCTTACCTCACGTTGGCTGTGTCCCACATGGCGCCCTGTTTCGTTTGCGGTGCACTGCTTTCACGAAAGTTTAGCAACCCTAACTGTAACCCCTAGCCTAGCTAGTGTTAGCAACCTAGCTAACTTTAGCCACAACAAATTGGAATTCATAACATGTCATACATATTGCAAGTTCGTAACATATTGTACGAATTGAAATTCGTAACGTATCATACCAATTGTAATTCGTAACATATGATACGTTACAAATTACAATTCGTATGATATGAAATGGATGATGGACATCCACAAATTAATGCCACACCAAACGTAACATATCATACTAATTTGAGTGTCCTGGATATTCGTTTACTATGTTGCTTCTACCACTGAGTCCAGGTTGCAGTCACCTCACACATCACCTTGATATTCAGTCAATGTTATAAATGGATAACACCGACTTCAGAAGTGTGAATTCTTCTCCTTTCTGGTAATGATGAACTTTCATATACTAAATATTCTCACAAGGTTTTTGTCAAGACGGTCCACTAATCTGAAGTTTAACACGATACTATACTTTAGTGAATGCCAAATGAATAATAGACTGCCAAACTGGCAACAACAAAAATATATTCCCAACCAATATTAATTGAGCGATTTCCTAAATGTAGGACTATGCTTGTTTCTAGTCAGTTGTGGTGTAGATTGTATTCCTTCCCACAACTTAACAGCCCAGTATGTAAATATCTGATAAGTTCCACCGTTTCATTATTGAGGAAAAAATGTACTTACTATGACTGTGTGATATGTGGTTGTCTAAACCTATATCTTAAAATGAATGCACTCAGTGGCAATTGTAACATTGTTAATCTTGGTAGAGCAAACAAAAACAAAATAATTGGGGGGGGGGTGCATTCCAGCAAAGCCACTATACAACACAACCCTAAACAATACATGAATTCCACTATAACGGTGACAAACAGTGCCCACAAACCGTTAGGGCCTATATAAAGCTGTCTCAACAGCAGAGTCCCAACAGCAGTCCCAAAACCTTATCACTGCTATCAGAGAAGTCTTGTCTGGCAGTTCATTCAGCCTCATTTACTGCTTAATAAAAACAGGTGATATGGCTGACTTGCTTAAACAAATGTTGTTTCTAATGACAATTGAGATGTACAGACTATGGCATAAGGGTGACAAGCGGATAAGAGGTCATCCGTAATTTCAATTAAGACATTAATGAGCGAGCTAGGACGGACGTAGTAAATGTAACTATTTGTTCAGCACTTTTGAAATGTACAGCGACAGAATTCAGAACATGGGCCGTTCTTACAGTGTTCTCCCTGTACGCCATGTCAGAACCGTAGGATAAATACAGGGGGCATATAAGCTGACAATTAAAGCTCTTACAATATTCAATGATTACAGTTCTCTAAAACAGGTTATAGGCTACATGTGCACCACCAAGTCAGAACAGTAGACAAAATTAAGAGGGGAAGATATACCAAATTATTAGGGTGAGCCACATGGGCTACTAACAGTTTACTACACAACATACACTTAGTATTACTTTCTTAGCTACAGTATACATATTTCCCTGGCATATTACATCATACAAGCATACAATACATTTTTGTTGTGCTGTGCTCACTTGAACAGGAAGGTGGCGTGGCGGTCCTTTGTGGGCAAATTTTGTCATCAAACTTTGTCATCAAAGTCTGGCATTCTCTGGATTTATGGTGCTTTCAAGACAACTGGGAACTTGGGGAAAAAAACAAGGTCGAATCATAATGACATCAGTGATCTTCAGGTTGTAGCTCTAGAAAGAGGCCCGAGTTCCCGACTTTCAATTCCAAGTTGGGTGACCGTTCAAAACGTATTTTCCCAGTCAGAGCTAGTTTTTTCCCGAGTTCCCAGTTGTCTTGAACTCACTGACGTCAGATAACCCAGTTCCGAGTTAACAGTTGTTTTGAGTGCAGCTGAAATCATGCTGGATTGACAGTATGGCCAATGTGGAATGTTTATCATTTTAGTTTGGAAAAGAGACCCTTAAACCCAGAATTGGGACCACACACCCACTCCACTGAATAGCAGGCTAGTGATTGCTTTGCAATGCTTGCAGTTAGCCACTGATTCCTTCCAAACCACTCATTGTTGAATTTACGATTTCCAACTTGTTTTGTAATGTGTATGTCCAAGGGCCAATGAGCACCGATACGTTTAATCTATCATTTCTCTTCATTATTTCTCTTCTTATGACAAGGAATAAAAAAGATTTGCCAATAGATTGTTGACTTGATTCATGATGATGACTGCTAGCTAAGATTTTGAAAGTATGATGCTGACAGTCCAATCAAAGCTTCTGTAGATATAACGTGATTTGACGTCATTTTATCTGTAGCCAATGACCTTGAGCCTTCTTGGATGGGCACTTCTAATGTAACTCTATGGCAGCACCCAAGGGGCTTGAATTTTCGAGCTGTACCCTTAGATTTGGCAGTGACGTAGTGTCCCCATGAGTGACAGAACACTGAGCCAATCACGGCGCAACTAGAGAACATTACTGACCCCTATGCTCCATGTTTTCTGCTGGCTGCACCACCACCACAGAATGCACTGAGCTAGGCTGAAACACCTGCATTTTGGAGCTGCCTTACTCAAGAAAGCGAAAGAGACCATGTTTGTATGGAGGCTTAATTAACTCAATGATTTTTAAATGAAATGTTTTATTGTTTGCAAACTGATATGTGACACGTATTAATACCAAAATAACATGCAAAACAGGCTACCACCCCCCCCCCCCCCCCAATTTTTATATTTACATTTTTTTAGCTAAAAATGTGGGGCTCAAAACAGGTGGGGCTCTGCCCTGAATGACGGATTGCAAGTAAGCCACTCTGGATAAGAGCATCTGCTAAATTACTAAAGTACATTTATTAAAAAATTATAATAATAACTACTCTCTCACATTAAATTAAACTTTTGCGTTAGGCTAATACATAACTTCTAAACCCCAGATAGCAGGCCTATAAATAGTGAGAAACTTCAAAACAGTCTGTCCGGGTTAGTGTTATACCTCTACCATGCATTCCATGAACATTTCCCCTCCATACTGTTGGTCTGAAGGTAGCAGGCTGCAGTTGTTTCCCAAAGGACACCCTAATCCCTATTTAGTGCACTATGGGTCCTGGTCAAAAGTAGTGCACTGTGTCGGGAATAGAGTGCCATTAGGGACATGTCATTGGGGACATAACCTGGGTCTGCTGGCGGCCATTCCCAGGGTTGGTTTCCTGTCCTCTCCGTGGTGGTGGTGGTGGTGGTGGTTGGGTGGAAGCATAGAGATAGATAGAGGACTCTAGTGCACAAAAGCCTATTTTATCAGCGCAATTGTGGACTTTCACGATTTTGAAGTAGTCAACTGGGTGGGACTTTCTATGGGTTAAGGAAGGATGACATAATTCCATCCAGGTCATGGGGGGGGGTCAGCCAATTCTTTATACTTGTGAGAAAACCACGTTTGCAGTAAATCACCAACCTTGGCTTCATACCTTTTCCAGGTGGTAGTATGCACCCTTTCAGTTTGTTTACCATCTCATAGAAGTTGTAGAAGAAGAAAATGTACTACTTTAAAATCGAATTGGCCCTGCCACTGGTCATAGACTCCATAAAACGACATATACAATGTTGCGTCCTCTAACTATCTCTATGGGTGGAAGAGCGAAAATGAGTAGGGAGGCTGGAACTGGGATGAAGGTCTAAACAGGAGTCAAGTAGTTTGACTGATGTCCAGACGCGTACCGCTGTTGTGTTTCACAGTTTTCCTTTCTCTCAGTCAGGCAGGCGTGTGAAACTAAGCGAGGGTCTCCGCATTTGATCGTGCATTTTGAGCGTTTATAGCGGCGAAGTTGTCAAATAGATTTTTTTGTTTTGGTTGTTTCGTACAGTGTGTTATAAAGGGCCTTTTATTCATTGGACTGAGTGCGTTTGCACCCCAGGGAGTGAGTGAACGGAGATTCACCTCCACTTTTAAACCATGTTGCAAACTTTTTTTCGGCAACAATTGAATTAAACTTTTTCATTTCAAACGTTCTGCAGACAATATATCGCCTTCATGAATTGCGTGATCACCATGACTGATGAAAGCAAAGGAGAACACGGGAAAGGCGAAAGCGGGAAAGATTTGGAGAAACAGCTACGCCTGAGAGTGTGTGTTTTGAACGAACTTCTGAAGACCGAACGGGATTATGTTGGGACACTCGAGTTCCTTTCAGTGAGTTCATAAAGTTGTATTATTTAATGAAGTAGCCTATTTAATATCTCCCAGATATATTCGCTTGCGGCAGGGAATCTCACAGGTTCAGACACCAAACGTGCCTATTTATTATGCAAGGGGCATAGGAGTCCTCCGACTCCCATGCAGCAGAACTCATGCGGTTCACCTCAAAACCAGAGTCGTGCATTGCCTGTCAATCTCATTGATGGTGAAACTCAAACTATAATTTGTCAATCTCAGAGTAAACCACTGTTTCATTATCTAGCTCAGTTGAGGGTTTACCAGCAGAAAATCCGCATGTCTCTTTCCTGCAGAGTTTGTAGCCTAGGCCTCTTCTCAAAGGAGATTACCTTTTCAGATTAAGTGTGAGAAATTAGGAAAGCAGCAACTGCATAAAGGAAGGCATTCTTCTCTGTGACTTTCTGAGACCAGTGTGACTGTTTAATCCTATTCTCAGGTTCTTTCAATAATACAACTTTATAATCGTTTTTTTGCTACTTAAAAGACAAGGCTTCCTTTATTGTAACAAGACTCCACTGAGAGATTTAGATGCAGGCCTATTATTCTGTGATTAAATCTATTCTGTGATGTATTTTTCTGATATCTAAGTGTTTACAAATAATACACAGTGAAATATTAACCTACTAGAACTATACGTTTCCCTGGGATTTTGCAAGTTACATGCCATGTGAATGTGGCTTGAACACAGTGTCTGGGTGATCAATCGAACTTGAAAGATGATTCTATTGTGATTCTCATGCCATCCATAAAAGTGGTCTGAGAACCTCCACAGCAAATACCTGGGAGTTGAGCTCTTTGCCAAAAGCTGAACCAATACACCCAGAAACAGGTGCCAATAGAGACACAGGTGGACCTAAAATCAAAACCACTCGTACTGGCACACAGCTGTTCTCCTGCACACCACTGTGTGTGTGTGTGTGTGTGTCTGGAGTGGACTCCCCTATGCTGCCTGGCCTTAACGGTAATGCAGGACTTGGCTGGGCCATAAGAATGACATTCTGTCAGCTTAATGGCATTACTAAGAAAACAGCCAGGCTCAAAGGCAGGAAGGACGGAGGGCCACTGCTGTTTAAAAATGCACACTGGGTCCTGGATGCCTGTCTATGCGTGCGAGGCAACTTGAGAAAGCTGTTAGCATATTTTCTAAATGTAAATGAATTGTCTGTAGAGTTATTTATGTCTCACTTTGTTAGACAATGTTTGGCTAGACTCGTTAATGACAGCGAAGGCGGCTTAATAAGCGAGGTCCGGGAGTTTTTCTAAGGAGATCTGAACAGGAAAACTCTGGGCCTTTTCATAACTTGTGATTATGAATGTGTTATTAAGTCTGCATACATGTGAAGGAAGCTTTTGAACCTGTCATTTACAACCCGGGAGGTAACCACCGGTCAGACTCGGGACTGGGGCCGTATGTATCAAGCGTCTCAGAGTAGGAGTGCTGATTCAGAATCAGTTTTGCATTTAAGATCACAATGAATACAATTACATGGAGACTAACGGGGGGGGGGGACCTGATGCTAGATCAACACTCCTACACTGAGACACTTGATACATACGGCCCCAGATCAAGACTGTGTCTTATGTGTCCTGACCACCATGGCTCCCCTCCACATTACTCTCCCAAGACGTTGCTTTCTTTCCCTGTATGGTGGTGGTGGGGGTGGGGGGGAGTGGGGCTGGAGGCACTGTGTTGTGTGTCATTAAGAAGGTTATTTCCCAGACCACATGTTCTGTATGTAGACAATCCTCTGTTCCTCTATGCCTTCTTCTCTCCTTCCTTCAATCCCTTCCTTCTTTCTCTCCCTCCCTCCATCCATCCCTCTGCTCCACAGATGGCTCCAATGGACTGGAGGGAGGGAAGGAGAGAGGGATGGATGGAGGGAGGGAGGGAGAGAAAGAGAGGGGGATGTAGGGAGGGAAGGAGAGCGAGGGATCGAGGGAGAAATGTGGGATGGGGGTGAAGGAGAGAGGGATGGAGGGGGGGAAGAGGGATGGAGGGAGACGAGGAACTAGGAATGACTCTTAGCTTGATACAGAGCAATCCTTCTGGAATAGTCTCTTCCTAGAAAACATCCCACCATCATTCCATAATTGGGTTGAGATAGAATGGAATGGCCTGGATAGAGGCAATGGTTATGTCCCAAATAGCACCCCATTCCCTACGTAGTGCACAACCTTTGGTCAAAAGTAGCACACTAAGTAGGGAATAGGGTGCCATCTGGGGATCACAAATAGCATGGGAGTGTCCTCTCTCTGTCCTGTGTTTTTGGGAGTGCAACCCCTGCCTCCGCCCTCCCCTATGGTGCTGTGACTGGGATTCATTCAAGGAGCTGGCTCTGAAGCACTGGCAGGAAATCAAACATGTGTTTATTTATGTATCAGTATTATCGATAGTGATACTTCTATCTACGCTACTTTGCCAAGTAGTTATGAAATGTTTCATATATATTCCCTTTAATCCCTTTAAGCAGCCTCGCATTTGCTCAGCCAAACTACTGTAGCTTTACAGTTCAGTGGTAAACAAGTAACATTTTGCCATCTCCAAGGCCTGAATATGTTCAAGCTGAGAGGTTCATGTGATGTTGATGAAAGGTAAGGTACCCGCTCTGAGACATGGGGTGGGAGGGAGAGAGAGAGATGGGCCTACTTCTCCTCGTCTCTCTTATGGGGGGGGGGTGTCATCATCTGGGGATGAAATAACAACCCTGGGGCTGGGGAGAGAGAGAGAGCCCTGACTGATCATTTTCATCTGATGCTCTTCATTAGAAACACACGCACTTCATCCAAGCATCTGATCCTTGAGGTCCTCAACTCTGCAGTAACAGTGAACAATCCACGTTCTCGTCACGTGGCTCTGAGGAAGGTCACCAGCCACACACCTTTTGCACTGCAGGAAATCTGAGAGGAACTTTCACATGAAGGGTCTGATATTATCTGGATTATCTATGTCTAACATCCAAATATCAACACGGGCCAGGGGTTATGCGCCCTGGTCAAAAGTAGCTGACTATAGGGAATAGGCTGCCATTTGGGAAACACAGGCAGACAGTTTCAGACTCTGGACCAAGAGGGCATGTGTGACTGTTTTGGGGGTTGCGGTCTGACTCCGGAGGGATGAGCCAGGAGGATCTGCCAGGGGGAAAAGGGGTATAAGGAGGCAAAGGGGAAGACATTACCAGGAGGGTGCAGGGGGGAAAAAGGGGGTTAGGTTAGTGACGTGGATGCCTAGGCTTGGTGCCTGTTCTTGTAAACCATATTTCCTGGTAGAGGCAGGAATTCCTGAGAGGTTAGGAATTGCAGGGGAACAATGAAAACACCGTCCGGCCAGTAGCTAGCTGCCTGCTGGAGTTCAGCTCAGAGGAAACTAAAGGCTTCTCGCTCTTGCGTCCCAAATGGCACCCTATCCCCTACATAGTGCACTACTTTTAACCAGAGCCCTATATAGGGGGCCGTTTGGGACTCGACCCACTGCCTAACTACTGAACCCTAACACGACCTGCCTGGCTTCACAATACAATAAACCACAGTACACTACCTACAGCTGGGGCCTGGGGCAGTGGAAAACAACATGGGAGACTTTAATGTTGTCCCCCGGTCCTCTTTAGAGAGGTTTCTCAAATGACCAGGGCCCACGGGGAGTAGGGCGCCATTAGTGGCACAGCCCATGTTTATTCTGGACAACGGAGGGACAAGAAAATTACATGGTCTTTTAAAAAAAATGTCTGATTGAAGGAAACAAGGGATGGATGAAAAGATAAACTGAGTGTAAACTAAGCTCTCCTGGTGATTGCGTCCCGTGCTTCTCTGGTGGCAGGTGTTTTTGTGTTACCGGGTACTCTGGAAGGCCTGGCTGTGACCGTGGCATTGTTGACAGTTTTGGTTTTTGAGCGAGGGGGACAATGAAACCCACTCCATTGCACGATAAGCACTTCAGTGAGAGGGTGTCGTGAGGAAGAGAAGGGACGCCTTTTATGTGAGACTTGTAGGGCTGCGTCTCAAATGGCACCCTGTGCCCTTTATAACGCACTTTTGACCATGGCCCATAGGGCTCTGTAGAGAATAGGGTGCCATTTAGGACGTAGGCAAAGAAGCAACTCTCTGTGTAATATATTCCCCTAGGCCCTGCTGTGTTAGTGGTCCCACTGTAACCCTCCTCCCCCCTTTCCTCTCTCCTTGTTGCTGCGACAGCTTGTGGAACCGTAAAGAACCATAAATTGACCACCTAAATGTAATGTTTTTAAAACCTTGATAATCCCGCTCGTAAAACGAGATTTAACGTGAAACTAAATGTGACTCTATAAACTCTGACTGGATCACTTTTCCATGCAGGCTTTTCAATAATTCATCTCTCTATCACCGTCTTTATTTTTGCTCTGCATATTTGGTCATCCGCGGAGTACATTTCCCTGCAGTGAAAAACCATAAAGCTGGCAAACCTGTGGTAGTTTGATATTAATTAAAGCTTGTAAATCAGAACGTTTTTGAGCTGAGACGGGAAATCAGGGCTGATGAGGAAAACACAGACTCGGATCTCTCTCTCTCTCTCACAATCTGTGCTGGGTTTGTTTACCGGGCTGTCAGGGCTGGGGATCTTGTTTTTGTGTGTCACACATGACCAGTGGTGAGCACAGTGTGTGTGTGTGTGTGCGTGTTTGGATGGGGGCTCCATATCCTCTGGACGGACATCCAGTGACCCCAGGGTCGCGACCTCTTGTTCTCCTCTCCTTCCTGTCGGTTAATCTTAAGACTTCACTAAGTTCCTCCCCTGTTCCCCCTCCTGACCCACCAGCCCCCTGGTGTTCTGGAAACGGCAACAGACGATGTTGACATGCAGTGTGTCCCTACTCATTCAAAATACATGCGTGCGCTTGGATAACAACATACGCACGCTAACGTGTGCTACTGCTCAGATAGGAAAACACTCACGCGTCGTGGAGAGTGCAGAGGAACGGATCAGTCCTGTTTATTAACCATAGGCACGCTGACTTCACACATCACGTAGCTCCTCATCACCCAGGGCTCTAAGACTGACCCCCTGCCCCTCTCACCTCCTCACCCCCTGCCCCTCTCACCTCCTCACCCCCTGCCCTCCTCACCCCCTGCCCCTCTTGCTGAAACCTCTAACTCCCCTGCTGCTCACCCATACCTTCCCCCCACTCTACCGAATACTATCACCTCTCCCTCCGTTCTCTCCCCCTGCTCGTCTCTTCTCCTCTCCCGCTTTCACCTATAACCCCTCTCATCTGTAACCCTCTCACCCCTTTACTCTCACTGGACCAAACCTTAGCTAATGGATCTCTCTCTCTCTCTTCTCTCCACCCCGCCATCCCACAGGCAACACCGGCTGCATATGTTCCATCCATTATTCTGCATCCCAAATGGCACCCTATTCCCTATATAGTGCACTACTTTTGACTAGGGCCCATAGGTCAAGTGCACTACATAGTAAAAAAAAAAGGGTGCCATTTGGGACTAAGCCTTTGTTGACAAGGAGAGTTGTATTTTTCCAGTGCTACTTGCAGCATCATTAAGATCTCTATCTGTCTAATCAGGCAGGCCTGACACACACACACACACACACACACACACACACACACACACACACACACACACACACACACACACACACACACACACACACAGGGCTGGTTCTTTTCCAGAGGATTTGTTCTCATGGAGGGGGATTTTTTTTATCCTCTCTCCCTCCCTCTATCCCTTTATCTTATTCTATCTTATCCTCAGCTCTGCCCAGAGCCTCTTCTCCCAAGGTTTAGAGCAGGCTTGTTACACACACTGCGTGTCTTTATCTGAGTGTGTGTGTGCACAGAGATTGTGAGAGAAAGAATAGATGTTTTTTTCCTCCTGTCCTCCCTTTTTTTATTCTATTCGGTCAGTGTCTCACGTGTGTGAAAACAGCGAAAACATTGTGCGGTTCTTTTCTTTCTGTCCGTCCTTCTTTCTGAGGCCCCTGAAGAGTTGCAGCAGGTATCTCTGTCTGCATTCTAATCTCACACCGCCCGATGTACCGACCAACCAACCAAGGCATAAATAGACTGGTTTCATCATACCTCTGCTGGTTCAGGAGCATGTCATCACCACCCAAGTTTATCTTCCATAGTTGTTGTGTGTGTAGTTGGAGTGTTTCCAAGTCTGTTGTGTGTATTCCTGTTCGATTGTTTGTGTGTGTGTGTGCGCGTGTGTGTGTGTGTGTGTGTGTGTGTGTGTGTGCGCGCGTGCAAACTAGGGATGGGCACGGTTAATCGAATATCCGAACAAACGTTAATATTCAAATTACTTGAGTGATTGTTCATTTTTGAAAAAATGTTGTAGGCCTACATTATCCGTGAAACATTTAGACCTGCAAGGATATACCATTTGAAATTCAAGTTTTAATAAACCAACTTTTGAATGTAGTTTTTATAACGGTGCATTGAGCTAACTTACTGCTGGGCATTTAGCCCTCCAGGATGTCCTATTTTCCCCACTTCAAATAGCAATCACACGCACTCACCTAATGGAGTTTCCAAAATACCTGACGCAGAACAATGCAAAACACTCACCAGAAAACCCTTTTGTAACAGAATCAGTTCCATCAGTGCGAAAATCAGACTTTTCTCTCGTCGTTGCTGTTAGCCAAACTACCGAAGAAAAGCAGCATGTCTGCTGTTTACCTCTGCAATGTGCATTTGAGTCATTCTGATTGGTCGAGAGTTAATAGCTAAATGTTAGTTTGTTTTTCTTTTTTTCCGACTATCTGGATATCCCCCAAAAAATGCATATTATTTTAATAATAAAATAATTTCAAACGTCCATCCCTAGTGTGTGTGTGTGTGTGTGTGTGTGTGTGTGTGTGTTGGAACCTAACCTGAGCGCTAGACTAAATTTGTCTCTGTTGGCAGAGCTGAATGATTGCAGGGATTAACTATCTGGTAGAGCAGAGCTCTGGAGTGGAGGGAGTGGAGGGAGTGGAGGGAGTGGAGACTTCACCAGGTGCACCTCTAGATCCCTTATCAATTAAAATGTTGGAAAGGGCTAATTAAGTAAATACCTATCTATTTTTCCCACGTGGCTTGGGGATTTACCTTCTGACTTTTCAGTGAGGTTTTACTCATTAGCTCTTAGAGAATGAGAGACTTAATTTTTTTTCACAAATTAAGATTTTATTTAATTGAACTATTATGATATAGTGATATTGGATCATTCTCCTGTATCATGCTTAATTACACCAAAATAAAATACACTTAGCGACAGAATATGGAGAATGAACAGAGTGCATCTTCAAGACCCAAAATGTATTAAATGCGTAAACTAAAAAATAAAGAAGACCTTTACCATTACAAATGTAGACATATACGACAGAGAAAAGCCAACCCCCAAAATAATTTGGGATGCTTTTAAGGTGTACATAGGGGAATGATAATCTCATACTGTGCAAGAGTTAAATCTGAGTTAATGATTTATTTTTCTTTCATTTACAAAGTAAAGAAGAAAATACATTTTTGGAACTTAAGCATGAATATTATCTTTTACTTTTGAAGAGAGCCAACAACTACAGGTTAAACTCAAATAAAGCATACTATTTATTTTATGGTAAATAAACATGCTAAACACCTCTGAGGCCTCACAAAAAGATTACAATTGAAGTCGGAAGTTTACATACACCTTAGCCAAATACATTTAAACTCAGTTTATCACAATTCCTGACATTTAATCCTATTAACAATTCCCTGTCTTAGGTCAGTTAGGATCACCACTTTATTTTAAGAATGTGAAATGTCAGAATAATAGTGGAGAGGATGATTTATTTCAGCTGTTATTTCTTTCATCACATTCCCAGTGGGTCAGAAGTTTACATACACTCAATTAGTATTTGAGAGCATTGCCTTTAAATTGTTTAACTTGGGTCAAATGTTGAGTGAATTTTGGCCCATTCCTCCTGACAGAGCTGGTGTAACTGAGTCAGGTTTGTAGGCTGATTTCTTTTGATTTTCCCATGATGTCAAGCAAAGATGCACTGAGTTTGAAGGTAGGCCTTGAAATACATCTTAATGTACACCTCCAATTGACTCAAATGATGTCAATTAGCCTATCAGAAGCTTCTATAGCCATGACATCATTTTCTGGAATTTTCCAAGCTGTTTAAAGGCACAGTCAACTTAGTGTATGTAAACTTCTGACCCACTGGAATTGTGATACAGTGAATTATAAGTGGAATAATCTGTCTGTAAACAATTGTTGGAAAAATGATTTGTGTCATGCACAAAGTAGATGTCCTAACCGACTTGCCACAACTATACTTTGTTAACAAGAAATTTGTGGAGTGGTTGAAAAATGAGTTTTAATGACTCCAACCTATGTGTATGTAGACTTCCGACTTCAACTGTACATGCCAAACCAGTTATAATTATTTAAGATAAATAGCAATATAAATAGCTTCTATGGAAATGTATATAAATCAGAATTAAATAACAGTTTGACTGATCCTACAGCTTTCTTTCTTCAGGGTTATTAAATCTAGAAGAAGATTTAGAAGAGAAAGAGCAGGCAGGCCAGTGCGAGGGAGAGAGGAGGGGCAGGCAGAACCGTGCGCTTATGTCATAGTAATCTGCATCTCACAATGCCTTAATTGTCTTGCATGCCTCACAAATTCTTCCTCTCTGGTTTTATTTAAATTACACAACTTTCCCCAGGCCTTCATAGCCATATAATCTAGTTCGGCAATAACACAGAAAATAATGTTTTATCATAATTGTACTGTGAATAAAACAATTTTTTGACTCCCTTTTTGTGATATCCAATTGCGATCCAATTACAATCTTGTCTCGTCGCTGCAACTCCCTAACGGGCTCAGGAGACGCGAAGGTCGAGTCATGCGTCCTCCGTAACATGACCCGCCTAACTGCTCTTCTTAACACCCACTCGCTTAACCCATAAGCCAGCTGCACCAATGTGTCGGAGGAAACACTGTTCAACTGACGACTGAGGCCAGCCTGCAGGCGCCCGGCCAGCCACAAGGAGTCGCTAGAGTGCAATGAGCCAAGTAACACCCCCCTGGCCAAACTCTCCTAACCCAGACGTCGCAGGGCCAATTGTGCGCCACCCTATGGGACTCCCGGTCACGGCCGGTTGTGACACAGTCTGGGATCGAACCCGGGTCTGTAGTGACGCCTCAAGCACTGCGATTTAGTGCCTTAGACTGCTGCACCACTCGGGAGGCCCTACACTGTGGTTTTAATTATGTGGGGGAAAAAACATTATTTTTAGGATTTTTCTTAACGTTATGGATCCCAACGTGGTTTAAACATTCACACCCCTATTAAAAAACAAACACAAGAACATGTTTCAGTATAATACGATATGCTACAAAACAAGATGTAGATTTATCAATAATGGCTGTTAATGCCGAAAAGGCTTTCAACCGTCGTGAATGTCCTTTTCTATTCAAAGCTTTGGAAGCCTTCAACTTTCCAGCTCAAATAATACATTTAATCAAAATATTATGTACATATTCTAAAGTAGAAATATACAAAAATAATGCATTATTTGATGAAATTGCTTTAGAAAGGGGTACAAGACAGGGATGTCCTGTCTCCCTCCTCCTGTTTGCACTGGTAATTGAACCGCTTGCAGAAAGAATTAGACAGGACCCAAAAGTAACAGTTATCAGTTTGGGTAAATATAAACTAAACTTATTTTCAGATGATCTCCTGATTTATACCTGACTAATATTGAGAAAACAATGCCTGCCTTGTAAAATTAATGTAGAACAAAACAAACAATTGCAATAAGACAAAGAATAACTTATGATATACAGCAATCCTTTAAGTGGACCAATGTTAAATACTTCGGATGCTTATACAGTGTTTTCGGAAAGTTTTCAGACGCCTAGACTTTTTTCCACATTTTGTTACGTAACAACCTTATTCTAAAATGGATCCCAAAAAATGTCCCTCATCAATCTACACACAGGTGTACCCCACCGAAGACATTCTTTAATAAAGTATACTCGGCCATAAGACAACTCATAGAATATAAAGGAACATTTTTCATGTCCCAACGTCTGAGGGTGGTTTTAACCTTTTATTTTTTTATTTCACCTTTATTTAACCAGGTAGGCCAGTTGATAACAAGTTCTCATTTACAACTGCGACCTGGCCAAGATAAAGCAAAGCAGTGCGACAAAAACAACAACACGGAGTTGCACATAAACAAACGTACAGTCAATAACACAATATAAAAATCTATGTACAGTGTGTGCAAATGTAGAAGATTAGGGAGGTAAGGCAATAAATAGGCCATAAAGGCGAAATAATTACAATTTAGCATTAACACTGGAGTGATAGATGTGCAGATGATGATGTGCAAGTAGAGATACTGGGGTGCAAAAGAGAAAGAAGATAAATAACAATATGGGGATGAACCTTCCAGCCTCATATCAAAAGTGTATCAACACGCCACCCAAGGCTTTTACTGTTGTTAACAGTGTGTACATGCTCATCCCCAGAATCTTTTCATGTGTCTGTTTTCGAAGGATGGAGCTAAGAACATGAACAACTTCATAGTTAAGAACACTATAACAATATGGAAGAAAATGAAACAGATTCTACAAGAACCACTATCACTCCCTAAAAACACACCCCCATGGAACAATCCTTGGATAGCTTTTCAGAATTCACAGATAAATTGGCCCACATAGAAAACTAAAGGCATAGAAACCATAAATGACTTGGTAAAAGGAAATACAATTATTTCCATGACAGAATTAAAAAGCCATTTTGGACTAACCAATATAGACATTTTCAAAGACATTTTGCAACTTAAAAGTTTTATAACACAAAATGTTGATCTGAGGTCTTTTGGGCATCAGGGCAATGTTGAGTGATTTCTATTTGACACAGAAAAAAAGGAACTATTGGACCCAAGACCTAAAAATAACTAATATTGGCAAGAGGTGTAGGGAATGTTGAAACTTTTAACAAAATGACAATTAACAAAAATCCAGTAAATTCTAATGTACATAATTTATTATAGAAAAGAGACAATTCACAAATTCTACAGCCCAATGGCAGAGACATGTCTTAAGTGTAAAACTAACAATGACTCAGTGATTCATGCCTTCTGGGAGTGATATAAAGTCCAAAAGTTATGGGCAGAGTTAGAAAGTTGGCCTTCAGAAGTTTTACAATATCAATTGACTTTTAATCCGTCTGTCTACATATTTCAAGACATGTTATATGAGGGTGCGGTGAGATACCCAGTGGGTTCGACCGTACTTTTCTTGTCAATCATTTTGAAAAACTTTTGCTTAAAAACTGGAAGTCAAGTGATCGTCCATCATTGGGACGGTGGAAGAGTCAAATTCATTATTATTTGAATATTGAAAGGGTGTGGGCGACAGAGAAGGGCAGAGTGGTGCAGTTTGAAGTCATGTGGAATAGAGTCTTGCAAGCCCTGGGGATTGAGGCGGTGGGACCATGTGGGTCTGGGCAGGGTTGATTTCGTTGATGTTTGTGTGCGTCTGTCTGTTGTCTTTTGTCTGTGAATGTTTTGGGGGGAAAAAACATTTAAAAAATGGTCATTGATTCAAAGCTGCAGACATTGATAATGAAGACATGGCTTAGATTTATGGGTTAGATTGACTACAGTAATCCAAGCAAAAGAAGACCCTATATATTCAGTCATATACATTCTAAAGAAGACCCTATATATTCAGTCTAAAGAACATTTTACATTTACATTTTAGTCATTTAGCAGACGCTCTTATCCAGAGCGACTTACAGTAGTGAATGCATACATTTTCTTTTTTTCCCCCTCCGTACTGGCCCCCCGTGGGAATCGAACCCACAACCCTGGCGTTGCAAACACCATGCTCTACCAACTGAGCCACAGGGAAGGCCACTATAAAGAAGACCCTATATATTTTGCCTCTGGGTCTGGGAATCTTCCCCCTCTTGTGAATGTAAGCGCTGGTAGATTGGCGATTTAACTTGTGATTTTGAGTCATGTAGGTGTAAATGATAACCAATGCATTATGCTGTGGTGTGTGGTGTTTGCATGGAATATTTTGCCTCCCCTTGTGTGAATGTAAGCAGCCTCAGTGGTAAGTCTTTCTGGAGTGGTCTGGAGTGTCAGAGTGAGTTCCTCTGCTTTTGTCTCTGTGTGGTCATGCAGCCAGACCAGCCTCTCCCCAAGCAGGATCTCCTTCCTTCCTTCCTGGCCCTCCCCTTCTTTACATTGTGCTACGGGTTTCCTGTCACGCTCACACACACACACACACACACACACACACACACACACACACACACACACACACACACACACACGATGTGAGACACACACAGGCACGTGCAAGGACTCCAGCAATCACACACACACCACATCCTATGGAAACACACAGCCTCTTTAGAGATGTATAGATATGTGTGTGTGTGTGTGTGTGTGTGTGTGTGTGTGTGTCTAGGGGCTCATCTTGTACTTGATGGTGGGTCTTTGTAGAGAAGCGGGCATCTTTTGGTTCTGCTCTGCCAGCTGCCCACCCAGTCCATGGGCCCTCTACGGGTGACTTGGTGTCAGAGTCAAACTCTCTCCAGAGGACACTTGTGAATCTGGCATCATCCACCCTTACAAAGGGCTCCAATGTCTAGGCTGGCATGCTGGCACGCTTCTCTGTGGGCATGGGGTACTACCCCCTAGACCCATCTGTTGAAATACATGGCAGAGTCGTCTGCAATGCCAGCCTAGCAACATCATAGTGCCCTCGAAGCTCATCACTAAGCTAAGGACCCTGGGACTGAACACCTGGATCCTGGACTTCCTGACGGGCCAACCCCAGTTGATGAGGGTTAGGCAACAACACATCCGCCACGCTGACCCTCAACACGGTGGCCCATCAGCAGTGCGTGCTTCGTCTCCTCCTGTACTCCCTGTTCACCTAGGACTGCATGGCTGTGCACAACTCCAACACTATCAAGTTTGCCAAGGACACGATGGTGGTAGGCCTGATCACGACGACGATGAGACAGCCTATAGGGAGGAGGTCAGAGACCTGGTAGTGTGGTGCCAGGACAACAACATCTCCCTCAACGTCAGTAAGACAGAGGAGCTGATCGTGGACTACAGGAAATGGAGGGCCGAGTACGCTCCCATTCACATCGACTGGGCTGCAATGGAGCGGGTCGAAGGCTTCAAGTTCCTCTGTGTCTATGTCACGGAGGATCTACCATGGTCCATACACCCCAACGCAGTCGTGAAGAGGGCACGACAACGCCTCTTCCCTCTCAGGAGGCTGAAAAGATTTGGCACGGGCCCTCAGATCCTCAAAGTTCTACAGCTGCACCAACGAGAGCATCTTGACTGGCTGCATCACCAATTGGTATGGCAACTGCTTGGCATCCGACCGCAAAGCGCTACAGAGGGTTGTGTGTACTACCCAGTACATCACTTGGGCCGAGCTCCCTGCCAGCCAGGACCTCTATAGCAGGCGGTGTCAGAGTAAAGCCCCAAAAATTGTTAAAGACTCTAGCCACAGTCTGTTCTCTCTGCTGTCGCACAGCAAGCGGTACCAACGCATCAAGTCTGGAACCAACAGGGCCATGAACATCATCTACCCCCAAGCCATAAGACTTCTAAACAAGACTGCTAAATAGCTCATCAAATGGCTACCCAGACTACCTGCATTGATTCTTTTTTTGAACTAACTCTCTTGCGCTGTCTCTATGCACACACACTGGACTCTAACCACACACTCACACATACTTACACTGACACCCCAACACACACATAAACATACACACACACACACAACATGCATACTGACGCCACACACACACACACACACACACCCCAACACACATAATATGCACACACATACATACTGACACCACACACTTTCACACTCACCACATGCACTGCTGCTACTGTCTATCTATCCCATTGCCTAGTCACTTTACACCTACCTATATGTACATAGCTACCTCAATTACCTCGTACCCCTGCACATCGACTCGGTACTGGTACTCCCTGTATATAGCCATGTTATTTTAACTCTTTATTTTTATTTGTTATTCACTGTGTATTTATTTCTCATCTCACTATTCATAGTTTTTATTTGATATCTTTAACTCTGTTGGAAATGGACCCGTAAGTAAGCATTTCACTGTTAGTCTACACCTGTTGTCTACAAAGCATGTGACAAATCACATTTGATTTGATCTTCAAATGACTTATGTTGTTATCAGCTGTCTCAGTGAGACTTTCAGCTGTGTAAGCAGTCTGGCGTTTGTCCATTGACACTGATAAGTGGGGACTTTTATGTTATCAGTTTATTTTGAGCCTTTTAAGTAAGCTTAAAAAGTTGCAACTTAGTGACTGATAAATCTAGCACTTATGTAGAATATGTACAGCCAAATGACCCGCTGTGAGTCAGCGAGGAGCAAAGCTATCACCTACTAGCTACACCATTGACAGTCTTTCGTGGTTGAGGAGACGTTGACTACTTCTCTTCTAGTCTTTTTAAGAAACATTTGTCTTTCTAAAGATCTTATTTAAATGTATGTACAGTGAGGGGGGAAAAAGTATTTGATCCCCTGCTGATTTTGTACATTGGCCGACTGACAAAGAAATGATCAGTCTATAATTTTAATGGTAGGTTTATTTGAACAGTGAGAGACAATAACAACAAAAAAATCCAGAAAAACACATGTCAGAAATGTTATAAATTGATTTGCATTTTAATGAGGGAAATAAGTATTTGACCCCCTCTCAATCAGAAAGATTTCTGGCTCCCAGGTGTCTTTTATACAGGTAACGAGCTGAGATTAGGAGCACACTCTTAAAGGCAGTGCTCCTAATCTCAGTTTACCTGTATAAAAGACACCTGTCCACAGAAGCAATCAATCAATCAGATTCCAAACTCTCCACCATGGCCAAGACCAAAGAGCTCTCCAAAGATGTCAGGGACAAGATTGTAGACCTACACAAGGCTGGAATGGGCTACAAGACCATTGCCAAGCAGCTTGGTGAGAAGGTGACAACAGTTGGTGCGATTATGCGCAAATGGAAGAAACACAAAATAACTGTCAATCTCCCTCTGCCTGGGGCTCCATGCAAGATCTCACCTCGTGGAGATGCAATGATCATGAGAATGGTGAGGAATTAGCCCAGAACTACACGGGAGGATCTTGTCAATGAAGGCAGCTGGGACCATAGTCACCAAGAAAACAATTGGTAACACACTACGCCGTGAAGGACTGAAATCCTGCAGTGCCCGCAAGGTCCCCCTGCTCAAGAAAACACATATACATGCCCGTCTGAAGTTAGCCAATGAACATCTGAATGATTCAGAGGACAACTGGGTGAAAGTGTTGTGGTCAGATGAGACCAAAATGGAGCTCTTTGGCATCAACTCAACTCGCCATGTTTGGAGGAGGAGGAATGCTGCCTATGACCCCAAGAACACCATCCCCACCGTCAAACATGGAGGTGGAAACATTATGCTTTGGGGGTGTTTTTCTGCTAAGGGGACAGGACAACTTCACCGCATCAAAGGGACGATGGACAGGGCCATGTAACGTCAAATCTTGCGTGAGAACCTTCTCCCTCAGCCAGGGCATTGAAAATGGGTCGTGGATGGGTATTCCACCATGACAATGACCCAAAACACACGGCCAAGGCAACAAAGGAGTGGCTCAAGAAGAAGCACATTAAGGTCCTGGAGTGGCCTAGCCAGTCTCCAGACCTTAATCCCATAGAAAATCTGTGGAGGGAGCTGAAGGTTCGAGTTGCCAAACGTCAGCCTCGAAACCTTAATGACTTGGAGAAGATCTGCAAAGAGGAGTGGGACAAAATCCCTCCTGAGATGTGTGCAAACCTGGTGGCCAACTACAAGAAACGTCTGACCTCTGTGATTGCCAACAAGGGTTTTGCCACCAAGTACTAAGTCATGTTTTGCAGAGGGGTCAAATACTTATTTCCCTCATTTATATGCAAATCATTTTATAACATTTTTGACATGCGTTTTTCTGGATTTTTTGTTGTTGTTATTCTGTTTCTCACTGTTCAAATAAACCTACCATTAAAATTATAGACTGATAATTTCTTTGTCAGTGGGCAAACGTACAAAATCAGCAGGGGATCAAATACTTTTTTCCCTCACTGTATGAATAGTGTGTGAATTGTATTTTTGTTGCGTCTTGGAGTCTTTCCAATATATACATCTTATTTATTTTTACATTTTAATTTAATGTCCTTGTCTATAACTGTTCTAAACTTTGTCATGTATTTGTATGTTTTATGTGGACCCCAGGAAGAGTAGCTGCTGCATGTGCAGTAGCTAATGGGGATCCTAATAAACTACACTCTGTCCTCTGTCTCTCTCTCGCACTCTCTCTCTTTCTTTGTCTCTCTATCTGTCCTGTCTGTCTGTCTGTCTGTCTGTCTGTCTGTCTGTCTGTCTGTCTGTCTGTCTGTCTGTCTGTCTGTCTGTCTGTCTGTCTGTCTGTCTCTCTCTGTCTCTCTCTGTCTCTCTCTGTCTCTCTCTGTCTCTCTCTGTCTCTCTCTCTCTCTCTCTCTCTCTCTCTCTCTCTCTCTCTCTCTGTCTCTCTCTCTCTCTGTCTCTCTCTCTCTCTCTCTCTCTCTCTCTCTCTCTCTCTCTCTCTCTCTCTGCAACAGCCACTGAATGCATAACAGCCACACAGGTCAGACAGACATAGGAAATTCTGTTTCCCCCTTAAATTCTTTAATTAAGGACTTGGCTGCGATGTCGTGGAGGGACACAGACACAGGGGCCTTGTCTCTGGATGAGCAGATGCTCTCTCTCTTTCTGTCTCTTCCTCCTTCCCCTCTCTATCTCCCCCACCCTGCCCCTATTTCGACCCTCCCCCTCTCTTGTTTAGCCCTATGGGGGCGATTGTCACAGACTGTAAAGTACCCACGACCGGACTGGCGCCTTATTTTAAGGCCAGACTACCAGGAAGCCTCTTAAATGTATCACTGGCCTTTCACCTCCTTATTGGACCAGAAGTCGTGACGTGCACGCCCAATAATATCTCCTTCATACTGTTTAAAAGGTTGGTTTAATTGTCTGAAAATGACCGTGAATGTGAAGTCACTCTTTCCTTCTCCCCTTTACGCCATTACAACCCTGAGTCCGAGTTGGGCCAGGCAACTTAAATGAAGGACCCTCTGACTAAGATAGACACTGAGGAAGTTTCCATGTAGATATATCCACACCCAGGTAGTGAAAGTTGAGCGGGTGGTGTCGGTGGTGCTTGAGGCGCTGAAGAGGCAGGGGTGGTTTTGGAACTAGTTGAACAGGACATATCCAGACAGTGGAGGACCTTTTAACCCAGGATCCAACCACCCTGGTCAGGATAACATATCCCTGTATCCATGCACAGGTCTGTGTGTCTGTGTATAAATATTTGTTAGGGCCAGTAAAGTTAAAGGGAAACTCAGCAACAACAAAAGAAATATGGAGAGAAAACCCACACTCTTAAATAGTGTCAGTCGATGTTCTGGTCATGCCAGTAATGGTGCCATTCCTGCTCTGGCCATTTCAGTCACTTGTAGGCATGGTAATGCTAAAAGGCAGGGGTCCATTTATTTTGTGGCTGGCATGGTGGCACTGCCTCTTAATGGGCTAGAGAAGGGCCACTGCTCCCTCTGTTCATTCACAGATACAAAAATGGCATGAAGCCCAGACCCCATGGAAAAAGAGGGAACGGGGGAAGAGGGTGAGGGGGTGGAGGGCACTCCCCAGTAGCTTCTGGTTGGCAGTCTCTCTCTTTCTCTCTCTCTCTCTTTCTCTCTCTTTCTCTCTTTCTCTCTTTCTCTTTCTCTCTCTTTCTCTCTTTCTCTTTCTCTCTCTTTCTCTCTCTCTCTCTCTCTCTCTCTCTCTCTCTCTCTCTCTCTCTCCTCTCTCTCTCTCTCTCTCTCTCTCTCTCTCTCTCTCTCTCTCTCTCTCTCTCTCTCTCTCTCTCTCTCTCTCTCTCTCTCTCTCTCTCTCTCTCTCTCTCTCTCTCTCTCTCTCTCTTCCTGTTGGCAATCAGTCTGTGGGGCCTAGGGAGAGAAAAGACAGAGATGTTATTATTTTCCCCATTTGACTCGGTCCAACTCTTGTCTAGTTCTGTCTCAGAGAGCCAGACACTAGAGGAAGGCTTGTGTCCCAGCTCTCCTCTACTCCTGCTGGGTGGGATGGCAGCATGTTGTCCCTGTCCCCTGTTGTCCCCACTGAAGGGTTTAGAGAGCCAGGATGGTCATCAGATGAACAATCCGGGCCAGTGACAGTCATGCTTGGGAGGCGGCCTGTCTGAGATTGGAGAGGAGGCTGACAGTTCTGCTTAGTCACTGCACGGACCAGTGGAGTATGTGTGGCCTATATACAGTAACTTCGGAAAGTAATCACACCCCTTTACTGTTTCCACAATTTGTTGTGTTACAGCATGAATTTAAAATGTATTACATTTTAGATTTTTTTGGTCACTGGCGTACACACAATACCCTATAATGTCAAAGTGAAATTATGTTTTTCGAAATTGTACAAATTTAATAAAAAAAGGAAAAGCTGAAACGTCAATAAGTATTCAACCCCTTTGTTATGGTAAGCCTAAATAAGTTCAGGAGTAAAAATGTGCTTAAGTCACATAATAAGTTGCATGGACTCACTGTGTGCAATAATAGTGTTTAACATGATTTTTGAATGACTAACTCATCATGTGCCCCATACATACAATTATCTATAAGGTCCCTCAGTCGAGCAGTGAATTTCCAACATAGATTCAACCACAAAGA
Organism: Salmo trutta; assembly: GCF_901001165.1. Lineage (NCBI taxonomy): Eukaryota > Metazoa > Chordata > Actinopteri > Salmoniformes > Salmonidae > Salmo > Salmo trutta. The sequence goes on from NC_042962.1 coordinate 22,467,339, forward strand.
CCAGGGAGGGTGTCCAATGCCTTGCTAAGAAGGGCACCTATTGGTAGATGGGTAAAAAAAATAAAAGCAAACTTTGAATATCCCTTGCATGGTGAAGTTATTAATTACACTTTGGATGGTGTATCAATACACCCAGTCACTACAAAGATACTGCAGTCCTTCCTAACTCCTTCTAACTCAGCCTGTTGTCCGGACATCTAGCAGTCTCTATGGGGGTACCACAGGGTTCAATTCTCGGGCCGACTCTTTTCTCTATATATCAACGATGTCACTCTTGCTGCGGGTGATTCCTTCATCCACCTCTACGCAGACGACACCATTCTGTATACCTCTGGCCCTTTGGACACTGTCTTAAAAAAAACTCCAAACGAGCTTCAATGCCATACAACACCCCTTCCGTGGCCTCCAACTGCTCTTAAAGGCTAATAAAACTAAATGCATGCTCTTCAACCGATCGCTGCCCGCACCCGCCCGCCCGACTAGCATCACTACTCTGGACGGTTCTGACTTAGAATATGTGGACAACTATAAATATCTAGGTGTCTGGCTAGACTGTAAACTCTCCTTCCAGACTCATATTAAACATCTCCAATCCAAAATTAAATCTAGAATCGGCTTCCTGTTTCGCAACAAAGCATCCTTCACTCACGCTGCCAAACATACCCTCATAAAACTGACTATCCTACCGATCCTCCACTTCGGCGATGTCATTTACAAAATAACCTCCAACACTCTACTCAGCAAACTGGATGCATCTAATCACAGTGCCATCCGTTTTGCCACCAAAGTCCCATATACCACCCACCACTGCGACCTGTATGCTCTCGTCGGCTGGCCCTCACTACATATTCGTCGCCAAACCCCCTGGCTCCAGGTCATCTATAAGCCTCTGCTAGGTAAAGCTCCGCCTTATCTCAGTTCACTGGTCACCATAACAACACCCACCCGTAGCACGCGCTCCAGCAGGTATATCTCACTGGTCATCCCCAAAGCCACCACTTCCTTTGGCTGCCTTTCCTTCCAGTTCTCTGCTGCCAATGACTGGAATGAATTGCAAAAATGCAATAGTTGGAGACTTATATCTCCCTCACTAACTTCAAGCATCAACTATCTGTGCAGCTTACCGTTTGCTGCAGCTGTACACAGCCCATCTGTAAATAGCCCATCCAACTACCTACCTCATCCCCATATTTTTTTTTTTTTTACTCTTTTCACACCAGTATTTCCAGTATTTCTACTTGCACATCATCATCTGCACATCTATCACTCCAGTGTTAACTTGCTAAATTGTAATTACTTTGCTACTATGGCCTATTTATTGCCTTACATCCTTACGCCATTTGCACACACTGTATATAGACTTTTCTATTGTGTTATTGACTGTACGTTTGTTTATTCCATGTGTAACTCTGTGTTGTTGTTTGTGTCACACCGCTTTGCTTTATCTTGGCCAGGTCGCAGTTGTAAATGAGAACTTGTTCTAAACTGGCCTACCTGGTTAAATAAAGGTGAAATAAAACAAATTTAAAAGCTGCCGGAGAGGAAGGAAACCACTCAGGGATTTCAACATGAGTCCAATGGTGACTTTAAAATAGTTACAGAATTGAATGGCTGTGATAGGAGAAAACAGAGGATAGATCAACAAAATTGTAGTTACTCCACAACACTAACCTAATTGACAGAGTGAAAAGAAGGAATCCTGTACAGAATAAAAATATTCCAAAACATGCATCCTGTTTGCAACAAGTCACTGAAGTAGTACTGCAAAAAATGTGTCAAAGCAATACATTTTTTTGTCCTGAATACAAAATGTTATGTTTGGGACAAATCCAATACAACACATTACTGAGTAATCAAAAGTAACAGTCAGTATCTGGTGTGGCCACCAGCTGCATTAAGTACTGCAGTGCATCTCCTCCTCATGGACTGCACCAGATTTGCCAGTTCTTGCTGTGAGATGTTACCCCACTCTTCCACCAAGGCACCTGCAAGTTCCCGGACATTTCTGGGGGGAATGGCCCTAGCCCTCACCCTCCGATCCAATAGGTCCCAGGTCCAACAGGTCCCATCACGCACAGAACGAGCAGTCTGGCTGGTGGCATTGTCATGCTGGAGGGTCATGTCAGGATGAGCCTGCAGGCAGGGTACCACATGAGGGATGAGGATGTCTTCCCTGTAACGCACAGAATTTAGATTGCCTGCAATGACAACAATCTCAGTCCGATGATGCTGTGACACACCGCCCCAGACCATGACGGACCCTCCACCTCCAAATCGATCCCGCTCCAGAGTACAGGCTTCGGTGTAACGCTCATTCCTTCAACGATAAACGCAAATCCGACCATCACCCCTGGTGAGAAAAAAATGTCACACGTCAGTGAAGAGCACTTTTTGCCAGTTCTGTCTGGTCCAGCGACGGTGGGTTTGTGCCCATAGGCGACGTTGTTGCCGGTGATGTCTGGTGAGGACCTGCCTTACAACAGGCCGACAAGCCCTCAGTCCAGCCTCTCTCAGCCTATTGCGGACAGTCTGAGCACTGATGGAGGGATTGTGCGTTCCTGGTGTAACTCGGGCAGTTATTGTTGCTATCCTGTACCTGTCCCGCAGGTGTGATGTTTGGATGTACCGATCATGTGAAGGTGTTGTTACACGTGGTCTGCCACTGCGAGGATGATCAGCTGTCCGTCCTGTCTCCCTGTAGGGCTGTCTTAGGCGTCTCACAGTACGGACATTGCAATTTATTGCCCTGGCCACATCTGCAGTCCTCATGCCTCCTTGCAGCATGCCTAAGGCACGTTCACACAGGTGAGCAGGGACCCTGGGCATCTTTTCGTGTTTTTCAGAGTCAGTAGAAGGCCTTTTCAGTGTCCTAAGCTTTCATAACTGTGACCTTAATTTCCTACCGTCTGTAAGATGTTAGTGTCTTAACGACCGTTCCACAGGTGCATGTTCATTAATTGTTTATGGTTCAATGAACAAGCATGGGAAACAGTGTTTAAACCCTTTACAATGAAGATCTGTGAAGTTATTTGGATTTTTACGAATTATCTTTGAAAGACAGGGTCCTGAAAAAGGGACATTTCTTTTTTTGCTGAATTTACAATGGAGTTGCTTATTAAGAAGACAGTGAATGTTCCTGAGTGGCCGAGTTACAGTTTTGACTTAAATCTGCTTTAAAATCTATAGCAAGACCTGAAAATGGTTGTCTAGCAATCATCAACAACCAATTTGACAATGTTGCACTATCAAGCTGTGGAAGCTCTTTGAGATTTACCCAGAAAGACTCACATCTGTAATAGCTGCCAAAGGTAATTCTAACATGTATTGACTCAGGGGGTTGAATACTTTCTAATCAAGATATACTCTTATATATATATATATATATACACACACACAGAGTAACGGTCAAAAGTTTTACCCATAGTGAATCATGTAGTAACCACATTTTTTTAAACAAATCAAAATATATTTTATATTTGAGATACTTCAAAGTAGCCACCCTTGACTTGATGTCAGCTTTGAACACTCTTGGCGTTCTCTCAACCAGCTTCACCTGGAATGCTTTTCCAACAGTCTTGAAGGAGTTTCCACATATGCTGAGCACTTGTTGCCTGCTTTTCCTTCACTTTGCGGTCCGAGCCATTCCAAACCATCTCAATTTGGTTGAGGTCAGGGGATTGTGGAGGCCAGGTCATCTGATGCAACACTCCATCACTCTCCTTCTTGGTCAAATAGCCCTTAAACAGCCTGGAGGGGTGTTAGGTCATTGTCCTGTTGAAAAACACATGATACTCCCACTAAGTCCAAACCAGATGGGATGGCATATCACTGCAGAATGCTGTGGTAGCCATGCTGGTTAAGTGTGCCTTGAATTCTAAATAAATCACATACAGTGTCACCAGCTCAGTACCTCCACACAATAACACCTCCTCCTCCATGCTTTATGGTGGGATCCACACGCGTCACACAAAGACACGGCGGTTGGAACCAAAAAACCGAAGTAATTTGGACTCCAGACCAAAGGACAAATTTCCACCAGTCTAATGTCCATTGCTTGTGTTTCTTGGCCCAAACACATCTCTTCTTCTTATTGGTGTCCTTTAGTAGTGGTTTCTTTGCAGCAATTCAACCATGAAGGCCTGATTCACACAGTCTCCTCTGAACAGTTGATGTCGAGATGTGTCTGTTACTTGAACTCTGTGAAGCATTTATTTGGGCTGCAATTTCTGAGGCTGGCAACTCTAATGAACTTATCCTCTGTAGCAGAGGTAATTCTGGGTCTTCATTTCCTGTGCCGGTCCTCATGAGAGCCAGTTTCATCATAGCGCTTGATGGTTTTTGCGACTGCACTTGAAGAAACTTTCAAAGTTCTTGACATTTTCTGGATTACTGACCTTCATGTCTTAAAATAAAGATGGACTGTCATTTCTCGTTGCTTATTTGAGCTGTTCTTACCATAATAAATACTTGGTCTTTTACCATATAGGGCTATCTTCTGTATACCCCCCCTACCTTGTCACAACACAAATTATTGGCTCAAACACATTAAGAAGGAAATAAATTCCACAAATTAACTTTTAACAAGGCACACCTGTTCATTGAAATGCATTCCAGGTGACTATTCACAAATGTTTGAATTTTTGACATTACGGAGTATTTTGTGTAGATCGTTGACAAAGTATTTTGTGTAGATCGTTGACAAAAAAATGACACAACAAAATGTGTAAAAAGTCAAAGCGTGTGAATACTTTGAGGGCACTGTATTGGGCCTTCTTTTTGCTTGGATGACTGTAGTCAATCTATGCCATAAATCTTAGCCTTAGTTTCATCATCAATGTTTGCAGCTTTGAATCAGTTATGTATTTTCTTGAGTCAAATCTTAATTGGTGCTAAAAATGTAATATATTTCATAGTTAGCATTGGAAACATTATTCCAGTCTCTCATTTCCAAGAGCTGCTGAATTAACTGAATAAGCTCACTGACACGCCAAAAAGGTAAATCCTCAAGCCATGTGGGAAAAAGAGATAAAGAGATTGGTATTTACTTAGTTAGCCCTTAATTAGAAATGAATGTGTGCCTTCCAAAGGACACCCATTTCCCTATATAATGCACACTTTTGACCCCCTGGGACGCAAACAAAGATGCACATTAACTTGTTGAATTGTCTTTTTTTTTATTTGGTTCTGTAGGCTATGGTGTGATTTAGGCTGCCGCAGACCAGGCCTAAGTTAGTCCATATTGCTGTACAGCAAGGCTACTACAGTATGTGAGTCAAACGTGTCTGTTAAAGAGCGTTTTCCCAAAGTTAGTCTGAGGTTTATAATATTCTTGTGGTATCTTACTGTAACTTTACCAGTCTGTCAGCGGTACAGCCGCGCAGCACGCCCAGACAGGGTGATTTGTTTTAATGAAGGGTTATTAAGTACACCGAGACAGGCAAGCCTTTCTTTCTCTCTCTGCCCAATAAAAGAAGATCATATAAAAAGACCTGCTGCTCTGTGTTATTAATAAAAACCAGAGGACAACTGGTCCCAAATGGCCCCCTATTCTCTCTATAGGGCACTACTTTCTATGGTGCTCTGGTCAGAAGTAGTGCACTATTTAGGGATTTGGGATGCAGATTTTGAGCCACTCTCCCTCCTTGCAGATGAGCCTAGTGGCTCCCCAGACAGATGCACTAACATTCCTCCATGCTTTATTTATAGTCTGAATTTCCTGTACACATTCCCACTGGATGGAGAAGCACGGTCGGTGTGTGTGTGTGTGTGTCTGGGATGACTGGCAGGAAGCTGGGGATGGGTCCTGGTGGTGTTATCGGCCCCTTGTAAAGTTAGACTCATGGCTCATGGAGGGAATAATAGAGTTACAAAGGGTTGACTGCTGAAGATGCACCCAGGTGTGGCGGGATAGGGTTAGGCGTGTGTGTGTCCATGTGTGGGCCTGCGTAAATTCCCATGCAACCTCGGTACAGTAGATTGAACACCGAAATAGCCACAGCAGTAAAGTCCGATCCCCTGAACAGGAACCATGGGGAATGCACCACTTCCTCCAAACACATATACTCACAGCTCCCAAGGCCCTTGAATGGGCGTGTCATGAGGACAGACAAACCAAGGCCTCGGTTCCCACTTCCAATAACACGCGCACACACACAAACACACAACAACATGCATACACACCACGGGAGGTTGGTGGCACTTTTAATTGGGGAGGACGGGCTAGTGGTAATGGCTGGAGCGGAATTTGTGGAATGGTATCAAATACATCAAACATGGCTTCCAGGTGTTTGGTGACATTCCATTCGCTCCGTTCCAGCCATTATTATGAGCCGTAGTCCCCTCAGCAGCCTCCACTGATGCTTGTATACACACACACACACACACACACACACACACACACACACACACACACACACACACACACACACACACACACACACACACACACACACACACACACACAGCACTGGGACAAAGAAACAGGTGAGGCTAGTTGAGCTGCTGTCTGTTGCACCTGCGCTCTGTTGTCTCTGTGTCAGAGTGGTGTGTGTGCGCGCTCTCTGTTGTCTCTGTGTCAGAGTGGTGTGTGTGTGTGTGTGTGTTCGCGCTCTGTTGTCTCTGTGTCAGAGTGGTGTGTGTGTGTGCGCGCGCTCTGTTGTCTCTGTGTCAGAGTGGTGTGTGTGTGTGTGCGCTCTGTTGTCTCTCTCTCTTCCACCAGACACAGATTTCATGCCTTTACTGTGCTCACTTTGTTAAGAGGACAGTAGACAGACAGAGACACACACACACTTCCTGCCTCTATGTTCCAGAATAACAGATTTGTATGGTTGAACTGGTTGGACACGTTGTGGGGCGTGTCTTCACAGTGCACTGGTTCAGTCTACTGGACAGTGTGGAGCACACCTGGGTTCAAATGGCATTTGAAATCTTTCAAATACTTTGAGTGTTTGCGCTAGCCTGCCCGAAGTGCCAAATGGGCAGGGTTTATGGTATTGGGACTATTCTATTGGTCCGTTAAGCCCGACAAGCTCAGAGTATTTAAAATGATTTCAAATAGTACTTGAACCCAGGTCTGGTGTGTAGGGAAATGCAGCAAACAAACTCAGCCTGTTGTTTGTATCTCCACCACTGGGCCTCGAAGCCTTTTGTCTTCTTTCTGTCTGTTAATAAGGGAGCATTTCAATACACAGTGCAGGGTAATAGTCTGGGGCTTGTATTCATAAACCGTCTCAGAGTAGGAATGCTGATCAGCTTTGCATTTTAGACTGTAATGAATCGACAGTGGAGGACCTGGTCCGAGGTCGGCACTCCGACTCTGAGACGCTTTTTGAATACCACCCCCAGTCTATCGCAGCACACTATCCATACCCGACAGCTTTCTCCGCTGTTTCTCGGATAAAGGAGACGGGTTTGTATGTGTTCATGTTTCAGCGGCCGCAGATGGATCGAGTAATTACCGAGTAATGCGTCTCTGTCTCTGGATGTGGGAAGTGCGTGCTGTTTCCACTGGCCCAGTTAGGACAACAAAGAGCAGCTCAGTGAATGGACTCTGTCAGGACAAAAAGGGCCAGTTCCCCAGGACAGTAGAGTCTGGGAATGAAGCGTCCATTCATCTCATCAAATGCGATATACTATACCTGTGACCTGGGCCGTAGAATTTCCCCGTCACAGAGCACTCACTCTATGGACAGTTTAAGCCAAATGAACGTTGGTTGAAGTTCTGAACTGACATCTTAACAGTAACAAACCTAGAAGTCCTCTAACCTGGAACAGAACTGATAGAGGCATCGCTTTGATACAGTTGAAATGATTAGTTCAAATAGTTGTTTTAGTGCTGGGCTGAACCAAAACCCTTCACACCCCATCTGTCACTCCCTAGGACCAAGATTGGTGTTTAGCCTAGGCCTATGAAACTGACCCTGGTCGAAACGCGTTCCTTTATTAGTTGGGATGCAACAAAGAGAAAGGAGAGGGTGGGAAGCTAAAGGAATGGCCAGGCTCCAGAGTTCTGTGATTTCTATGGCGACAGAACGCTTTACCATAAGAGCGCCAGGCCGTCTGAGACCTGCCTAGTTCCTGAACTAAATGCCAACAGGGCTTTGTGTGAATGGGCTGTTACACAACTCTGGCCCCTCAACTTCTCCTCTCTCCTCTATTAAGCAGAGCTCGGGGTTAGAATGGACGACAGACTAGCGAGCTGACTCCCTGTGTTAAATCTTTATCTCCGCGTCTCTATGGGGAGAAGAGAAGGACACTGTGGTCCACTCTGGCACAACACGTGGAATGAGTCCCTAACGGGACACTATTCTATATGGGCCCTGGTCAAAAGTAGTGCACTGCGTAGGGAATAGGTTGCCATTTGGGACGCAGGTTTGAAACCCGTTGGTTAGGTTGCTCCCTGACACCAACGCGTCTTCCCAGTAATGTGATGTAACGATAGGACAACAGGGCCACGATGGAGATGAATGGTTTTTTCCCTGACTGGATACAAAGAACATAAGAGGTGCTGGATGTATGGAGTGTGTTAATGTACTCTGTCTTTTGCGTGTGTGTATATGTGTGTGCGTGTGTGTGTGTGCGTGTGCGTGCGCGTGTGTGTGTGTGTGTGTGTGAGAATGAAGAGAATGTAACGGCACACATTGTCAGATTTGGGATGGGAATATTCTCCCTCCCACGCAGAGACAGAGAGCTAAATAAAAAGGCCGGAACACAATAATGCTGCAAATAGTTTTCGAAAAAAGGCATGTTAAAGCTCCCATGTTGCAGAAATTAGTTTGAGTCAAGTACAAAGCTACCCTCAACATCTGTTAGCGCAATGTATGTTAAAACCGTTGGGGGGGGGGGGGGCGTGCAAAAGTAAAGTAACTGTTCGATGTATTACATTGAAAAGTGTTTTCTGGTCTTTATGGATATCCTAGTGGTTCAGATAGAGTATATTGTACTATCAGAAAGTACTACCGTTAGAGCATCTCTATTAGGTACTGATACAAATATAATAATCCTTTTGTAGTTTATTACAGGACCTCTGTTTGACTTTCCTAGAATGTTGCCCATGGAAAGTACAGCATATCCCTGTTTGTCTCCTTTGTTCACCTTTACCTTATTGTAGCTCATCTATGGAGCCCATGGCCTATACGTCCCAAATTACACCATATTCCCTACCAGAGGTCTTTGGGCACTGGTCAAAAGTAGTGCACTGAATAGGATGCCATTTGGGGTTCATCCCCAAGGAACGGGTTCTGCTCAAAAACCAAACCAGATGTGGTCTATTGAACTGAAGGAACATCCTTCAAACGGAACCTCGAGACAGACTCTTGTAAAGAATATCTCTGGAAGTCCCCTTACATCCTGGTATTTGAGTATTTATTGAGAACGTCTGTCCGTCTGACAGTCCCTTGACTGCGGTCACGTAATCATAGGCATGGGCTGAGTCCCATATAGCACCTTATTCCCTACACAGTGCACAAAGTAGTAGATTATAAAGGAAATAGGGTGCCATCTGTCCCGTAGAGGGGCCGTTATAACGTATGCTTTTGATCGGCGGTCAGGTCGGTTCCTTTCCCAGACACGGTGGTTTCCTGCAGAAAGACATCCACTCCTGGAGAACACTGTGTCTCCTTCTGGGAGTGGAGCGGCCATTGGCTAATGGATATGAGGATAGAGATTTCGAGACAGACAGTGGAGGATATGTGGACATGTGTTCCCTATCACGGGGCTGCATGCGTCTGATCTGAGTCCTTTGTGAGTGGTGTGATGCTAGGCTGGCTCAACCATGGCCCCTTGGTGTGGTTAACCCAAGCCCCAGTCCATTGTGAGTTAGTGACGCAGCTTACATTGAAGAAGAAATTCAGCAACTCTGGGAGGACAGTGGAAAACTGTTAAAACTGAATATTGTTAAAAGCCATCATGTTTCAGCCTGTAGCCTTTTTCCCCCCTTCAATTCATGCACCTTGGTTTGAGAGTGAAGTAGCAGCAGTGGGCCGTTCCCTTTAGTGATGCAGCCATTTTGTTGACAAGCACAAGTCTTCTTTATCTTCCCGAGGAAAAAAACACTGTTAAAGAGGGACTGATGGTTTCTATCCTCCTCATTAGGAAATGCAACTGAGAACGGGATTTATGTTTTGGAGGCGTGTTTGGATGTTGGTGTCTCGTGTGTGTGTGTGTTCACACGTGGGCAGTCTTTGTAGATTCTCCCTACCAAAACCGTACACACCCTTCTAGATGACTTGAAACAGTCTCACCAGGTCTTGTCTGGAAGTAGCCTAGGCTAGCTAGCAAACTAGCCAATTTATTGGCTTCAATCTGCCAATGTGCGAATGTGACAGTGTTGGTTTAACTTTGGATAGCCGATCTGTGGGGCTAGTTAGGGACCATTAATACATTACGCAATGTAAATGGGACAATATTTTCATGTTGCATACCTTTTCTCATTAAATACTTCAATATTTGTATATGAATTTCCACAATTTATAGTTGGTGTGAGGTTTTTAAGTCATTGAAAATGGGACCTATTGAAATGTACAAATATTGTCTCATGTACATTGTGTAATTTACTGATGGTCCCTAACTTACCCCATAGAGAGATCCAAAGTTAAACCAAATTTACCACGATCAGTTCCGCACCCATGTGTTGGGCATTATGATCGGGTTGTGTGCTGCCAGCTGTGGGCAGAATTGAAATAAACCCAACCTAAGAAACTGTTATGTCCCCTAGATTCCTAACATCTTGCAAATCTCTGTTTTGGACGATACAGACTTTAAATTATCCTATTTACAATTTGTTGTACATTTTGACAGTAGAATACATGTTTTGGACAATCGATGCCACGTTTAAACCAGAGAAGTAGTTTTTTTCCCCCGATACACTCGGATATTGTTTAACTTGCATAGATCAGATTTGGAACTGCATTGTCTATTACTCAGCACATTTGATGTTTTCTTCTGTATAGTTATAGGCTGTTTGATAAGCATCTGTAGTGCCAGTGTTTCATGAAGATCTCTCTCTCTACATAAGCCACCAGAAGCAGTGGATAAATCCTAATTAGCGTCTACAGAATATAAAGTGAAAGTATCAATTATAATTACAGACTTCTCAAAACAACTGAGTAAGAAGGTTTCACGATTACGCTCTCTGTCACACCTTGATGACAAGATCTACACTTAGATGTAAAAAGGTTCTACCTTTCCTCACAAATAAACACACCTCGGCTTTATAATTAGCCAAGACTGTCTCTTAAGTCGTACTTTGATGAGATGGAACTTCGTCTCGATGTAAATGAACGCCGCTTTCTCACCTAAACATCTCTCCATCTCCAGTCCCTGTCAGACTATTGTGATCGGCTGTAGACGACTCCTACGTTCGTGTGTGTAGCTACAGATTAGACCCATACACACACACACACACACACACACACACACACACACACACACACACACACACACACACAAACAAACTAGACTTGCTAATGAGATGCTAATGCTAGTCAGCCTCTCCTCAGTGAGTCTACCAGACTACAGCTACAGAATGGTAATTAGCGTGGAGGAGCCCTTCCACAAAGAGACTGTCTATTTAGTCCTTTCCATCTCCATCCACCAGCACACATTCAATTATCCAGGCTACGTCCCAAATGGCACCCTATTCCCTACATAATGCACTACTTTTGACCAGAGCCCGGGTCAGAAATAATGCACTATGTACGGTATAAGGTGCTATTTGGGACGCAGTTTTCGTCTTTCTTCCTCGTGTGGAGAGCAGAGCTGAGAGCAGAGCTGAGAGCTGAGAGCAGAGCTGAGAGCAGAGCTGAGAGCAGAGCTGAGAGCAGAGCTGAGAGCAGAGCTGTTGTGCTGTGCTGTCTCATAGTTGACTCGGCCATTTCAATTGCTGAGGTGTTTAAAAGTCTAGGCCTTTAAAATCTATGTAATTTAACGCTTAGTTTGTCTAAGAGTGGCAAGACTTTTCTCATTAGTGTTTCCTAGTCTTAATGCCTCCCATAGTTTGCTTCGTAGGTGGGACACCAAGACCCTTAAAAACACACAGGGGCAGTTTCCCGGAACACACTGTCTAGTCATCCTGGACTAAAAAACATTTTAAATGGAGATTCTGTGTCTGGGGAACCCCCCTCCCCCATATTCTCACACTTAAAGACTGGCAGGTAAAGATACCATGTCCATGAGTCTAGCATGCGGTCTAACTGGACAAACAGTTACTGCTCATTAGGGTCCTGTAATGCCATCTGTCGTTTAGAGGACCACAGACAGCCTGGACAACCTAAAAAGACGTTTGTTCAGCGGGCTGCTGTTCTACCCGCTGGTGGCCGTCTGTCTGACTGCAGACATTTCCGTGCGATTCCACATGTACAATCGGTTTGCACTCAGTTTGCAGATTACTGCCGACTGAAACCAGTTGAATTGAATAACGTTTGTCGTGGTGAGTCAGTGCGTTGTCAGGATTATGTACAAACTAGACTCCATCCATCTGCCCACTAGACTAGGAGCTATAAAAGCATGTCTGTGTTGATAGTGTCATCAACATTCCGTTGGAGGAATTCTAACAGGAAATGCTTTGGCTTTATATGGTCGTTAAGTTTGTCTATAGAAGTTGTTTACGTGAGTTATGTCTTATCAATCAGATTGCCCCCAAAATGAACACCCTGTTCCCTCCCTATATAGTGCACTTCTTTTGACCGGGGCCCATAGGGGGTAGGGTAGTAGTGCACTATATAGGGAATAGGGTGCCATTTGGGACGTTCCCTTACTGCTCAGGCACACCAATAGCATTTGCCGGCCGAAGGTACTTAGCACCTCAGAACAGAGTGCCGGCATTAATCTGCAAACTGAGTGCAAACCGATTGTACATGTGGAATCGCACGGAAATGTCTGCAGTCAGACAGACGGCCACCAGCGGGTAGAACAGCAGCCCGCTGAACAAACGTCTTTTTAGGTTGTCCAGGCTGTCTGTGGTCCTCTAAACGACAGATGGCATTACAGGACCCTAATGAGCAGTAACTGTTTGTCCAGTTAGACCGCATGCTAGACATGGTATCTGGTATCTTTACCTGCCAGTCTTTAAGTGTGAGAATATGGCTTGTATCCCAAATGGCACCCTATTCCCTGTCTTGTTGCTTTGGATGTTGTAGTTTTTGTGTGGTATAGTACTGGGTAGTGTGAGTCATGAGGTGATTAAAGGGGGGTCGTGTCCTGTTGTCTGTGTCTCCTCCTGACCTTTCCTCCTGACCTTTCCTCTTGACCTTTCCTCCTAGACCTACCCTGCATGGGCTCTGGGCTTGACCTCCGCTTGTGTCCCAAATGGCAAATCAAATTTATATAGCCTTTCTTACATCAGCTGATATATCAAAGTGCTGTACAGAAACCCAGCCTAAATCCCCAAACAGAAAGCAATGCAGGTGTAGAAGCACGGTGGCTAGGAAAAACTCCCTAGAAAGGCCAGAACCTAGGAAGAAACCTAGAGAGGAACCAGGCTATGAGGGGTGGCCAGTCCTCTTCTGGCTGTGCCGGGTGGAGATTATAACAGAACATGGCCAAGATGTTCAAATGTTCATAAATGACCAGCATGGTCAAATAATAATAATCACAGTGAACAGGTCACCCTATTCCCTAGGGCTCTGGTCAAAAGTAGTGCACTATAAAGGGAATAGGTTGTCATGTGGGACACTGCCTGGGTCTCCTGACTGCAGGATCATCTCTCCGACACAGCCTCCTCTGTCCTGTCAACGTGTCACTGCGGAGGGCAGGCTGTACGCTGACCCCCTCACTTTCTCCCCTTTGACCCCCCCCCCCCTCACTGACTGCACTCACAAGCAGGATCATCACTCCTTTGTTTATGGAACCTCTAGTCCGTTTGCCTGGCTGACACACAGACCCACACGGTCTGTTATTTTAACCAGGCAACTAGTGTATACCCCATGGAGGTGTTTTTGGAAGGCTTGACACATCGTGACATTGTCCTGATTACCAGTAAAGTGTCTTGAGTCTACTTTCAGGGAGTATGTGGCAGAACATTGTTAAAGCAGAGGCTACATGGTGGACAATGGAATGGATGTCTGTACAGCTGATGTAATGGCAGGGAAAGTTTCTCACCTCTTGCTGAGCTCACTTAGTCATATTTGACAGCACAATATGAACGCTAGCGGAATGAGAAACGTGAGTCATTCTTAATGTATGAACGCACAGCGGTGCTGGGTGGAGTTAAGATGTGAGAGTATGAAAAGCCCTATGCCTTTCTTTTGAACGAAGAGATTTCTCTTTGAGATATGATTTGCTAGGATTTACCTTCGTCATCGCTCGCCCGGCGTTCGTGACTGGGATTTGAGGGCATTGTCATCAATCTAACTGAGTGTGCCATATCGTTGATGTGTTGGGTTTTCAACACTATGGAATCGTCCCAAATGGCACCCTATTCGCTTTATAGCGCACTACTTTTTTTACCAGGGCCCATAGGGGAGTAGGGTGTCATTTGGGACACATCCTCTCTTAACAGAAGGCAGAAATCTGTTTTTTCCTACTGGCTGTCTTTTTTCTTTTGTTGTGAGTTGCTGCATTTATATGTCTGTCTCCTTCTACTTGAAGTGTAGCCTACAGCCCAAGGCAGGCAGTGTTTCCCTAACGCCAAAGTCTTCCTTGATTGTGATTTAAGACTTGGTTCTGGCTTGAGAAATAGCTTTAATTCATTTGGTGGGCCTAAAAAAGGCCCAAAGCTTTAACGTTGCCTGGTACCCGCATGAAAATGGTTTAGGAACCAGGATCCTAAGAGAACTGGAGAAAGTCAGAACCCTAACCATTCTCATCCATCACAATTCACACTGAATAGCCGCCGCCCCCACCTCCTCCCCTCCTCCCCACCTCCTCCTCCCCTCCTCCCCACCTCCTCCCCACCTCCTCCCCTCCTCCCCACCTCCTCCCCTCCTCCCCCAGCGATCATGATTGCGACCTCCTTTGAAAGTTCACGCACTGCATTTATGAAGTGAGCCCAGGTTTTTTTTTTTTTACTCCAGAGCAAAGATCAGCTTTCACATGGATCAGGTGTCCATTCCGGTGGTTAGCAACTTGCACTGGCACTCTGCGGGAAGGGGCCTCCGCTCCAATCTGTTCTCTATCTTGGGTTGTGTCCCAAATGACACCCTATTCCCACATGGGTCCTGGTCAAAAGTAGTGCACCATATAGGGAATAGGGTGCCATTTGGGACGCGGTCTTGGGCTGTTAAAATGGCAGCTCTAAGAAGAAACCATCACCCGCCAAATGCAATCTAATCTTGGCGGGAGTTCAAAATAATATTTTATTTTTCTCTTCTACTCAGGTGTTTCTCCACCGCCTAAACCAGTATGCAGCCACGAAGATCGACAAGAATGTCACAGAGGAAACCGTTAAGGTGAGCCTTTATTCGTTTAGCCTGGTAATTACATCATAATTACTTAATCTAGTAGTTACTTAATGACTGTGTAATCAAGATCTGTGTAAAAATGTGAGTGGAATGTCAGAAGAATGAGTCCTTTTAGCTGCGTGGCTGAGTATAAACCTTGTTTTCATAACGTTATCCAATAAAAGGCCGGAAATTACAGCCGGAATCCAAATAAAACTCAACGTCTCTTGTTTGAGGGACTCTTTCAACCCAAAATAGATGTTTCTTCTGAATGAAGAAAAAAAATAGCTACTAAGGCCTAGGCATATA
Source organism: Salmo trutta (assembly GCF_901001165.1). Classification (NCBI taxonomy): domain Eukaryota; kingdom Metazoa; phylum Chordata; class Actinopteri; order Salmoniformes; family Salmonidae; genus Salmo; species Salmo trutta. The sequence goes on from NC_042962.1 coordinate 22,483,025, forward strand.
CAGGAAGCAGCTGTAAATGTAATCTATTTGTATAAATGATTCCGGCTGCGTGAGGGAGTGGGACAATGAAGGATGCGTCGTCGCTGTTGGGAGGGTCCTTGTCTGTCTGTGTGTGTCCCAAATGGCATCCTATTCCCTACCTTGTGCACTACTTTTGACCAGAGCCTATATGGGTGCAGGGCTAAAGTAGTGTACTTAGGGTTGCAAAGCTACCGGTAGTTTACCAAAGTTACATGAATCTTCAGTAATTTTCTTAATTAACAGATAGTCTATGGCAATCTATCGTAACTTTGGTAATTTATTCTTGAATACATTTATTTTTTTTATTCATATGTAGTATTCATTTATTATATCTGCCTCCATATTGTCCATGAACTTCTAGTAGATACAACATATGGTTCAAGAGAAAATGGCCTAATTAATGAAAAAAGCATCTAATCAACAATGGCATTATTTTCAATGAACTCTGCAACTCTTCCAACTGTGTTCACAACTGCCACCAGTTTGACGCCAAAACATTGTCAACAAAAACATATTTACATAGTCAAATAAATCCGTGTGTAAAGAAATATAAAGGATATTTCATGCTGAAACCCTCATATTAAACACCAATGGTATTCACTGTGTTGACGATTTATATTTAGGATCATGTTTTACAGGTTTGTCCTTCACATTTTTGTTTATTATTGAGTTATTTCAGATATTTTAGATATGATTAGGACACACAAAGGGACGTCACAGACACCTGGGACGATATGAAATACCCAAAAGGGCCACTTGATGTCTTGTGATATGCATGTGGTCTTTGAAAGATACCAACCTTCTGGTAGTTTAACGAAGTTAGAACATTTACCCTCCCTTTGCAACTCTTAAGTGCACTATATAGGGAATATGATGCTATTTAGGGTCAGACTCCACTCTGTGGGCTTTGCTTATTCTGGAAGTTAAACATGCATTGGCGGAGGAGCGGCCTACGTGTTCCCGTGTCCTGTGTTTTGGAACACGCTGTGAGAACACTGGGGGGGCAGGGGAGGAGTCTGGCGGAACAGGGGGAACAAGGTCAGACGGAGGTCAGGGTTCTAGAATGTCTTGGTTGTTGCTAACTAACAGCTGTCCCACTCCAATCCGCCATAGAACCTTGCTGTACTGGAACACTCCAGAGTGGAGAAGATACAGAACGGATACAGATATGATTCCATATACTGCTTGATGTAAGAATCATGTCAGTTACAGGTTTTCAATTTCGCTCTCTTGGGCGTTGTATATTGTCACACCCACAGAGTGCATAGTCCTCTTCCCCCTTCAGTTATGGCAGTCCACCACAGGCACTATAGGCCCCCCTCCCCATCCACAATCAGACCATTATTTTGTGCTTAAGCATTGCCACATAAATGACATGAAAGCACCAAATAACCCAATCCCACATAAAGGCTAAGTTCAGCGTTCCATATGACAGAGCATATAAAATGTCTCTCCATTAACAATGTCTCTCTTTCCAGTGTTTTCACAAATGCTAATTTCCTCTCTCAACTCTAGAATTATAAGATGAAGTCAAGTCTGGGACTATTTCAAAGAAACCTCATCCGTTGTTCTGTGACTTCTGTCTCCCATCCGAGCCCCAGACAAATGCGCTCGTTCTCTCTCGCTCTCTCTCTCTCTCTCGCTCGCTCATCTGTCGTGCCCCAAAATATTTAAAACGTTGTATTGCCCCCTATCGTCTTCCCTCACGACTAGTGGACTGAAAAGAGTGGGGTCTTTATGGTCCAAATGTCTCCACATTGTTCTCTTGTCTACCAAGTTCATGAGCAGATAGCTGATCATGAAGGCAGGATACTGATCAAAGGATACTGTAATGTTGAACTATTGGGACACACTCCTTGTCCTTGCTTGGCTAGGGTTTCTTGTCCTAATGTTTCTATGTTTACTTGGCTATGTTTTGTCAATGTTTTTGTATGTGTACCCCCTCCAGATGTTAGTGTATTCTGTCCCCTGGTGTTACAGTGTATTCTGTCCCCCTCTAGGTGCTGTTCTCTAACCTGGAGGAAATCTTGTCTGTGCACCGTAACTTCCTGTCCATGGTAGAAGAGCTGCTGCAGCCAGACCCCCACGCTCACCACGAAGTGGGCCGCTGCTTCCTGCACTTTGTGAGTCTCACAGGTCTCCGTATCGCTCTGTCAATCCATGTTGGAAATGAAAACCGAATAGTACTTTCTAACCTCAAAAGTTGTTTTTTTTAATCACTATCTACAAAACATTGCCTGTGCTTTGAGTTTCACAGGCTTCCGTAGCTCACTCACTGACTAGAGCAGTGATTCTCGAACAGTGGGGTTGTGTCTGATTCCATCTGGGAGGCAGCTTAAAGATGAGATCAGAAATATTGTTGATCAGTCTTATTTTTATCCGGGTGAAAATACAATTGAAAATGCTTTAGATGAGTCGCAGCTCGAACAAGTTAGAGAGTTCCTTGGGTGCAGGCAGCTATTCTGGCTGACGCGAAGGAGTTTCAAACCCCGTCTTAACCAGGCCCATTCTCTCTGAGTAGGCTAATCTCTCTGGATGCGTCCCAAATGGCATCCTATTTCTTTTCTAGTGCACTACTGGTGACCAGGGCCCATAGGGAAAAGTTTGGACATACTGCACCTATTACCCATTGTTTCAGCGTAGTCTAATCTCTCTGCGTTAGCACAGGCCAGAGAGGAAGATAAGATGAGATTCAACACTTCAGATTTACTATCTCCTGTGCAGGCCGTATACTGCTCTGATGTAGCCCCCCTGTCGTAGATTAGATTTATCCTAGCTCTTTGATGCTGAGCTGAGCTGGGATATGGACCACTATATGATCTTAGGTTTCTAAGGGCCGTAAATCTAGAGTGGACGTCTGAAAGTTGACCCTCTCCTCAGTGGGTTACTATATTCTGCTAAGGACGTGTAATAGGTCTTCTTCAAAGCTAGTTCTCCTCAAAGTGACACCATGACAGGGATGGGTTTTAACAGGTGACAAACTGTTTTTACATTTATTTACAGTTGAAGTCGGAAGTTTACATACACTTAGGTTGGAGTCATTCAAACTCGTTTTTCAACCACTCCACAAATTTCTTGTCAACAAACTATAGTTTTGGCAAGTTGGTTAGGACATCTACTTTGTGCATGACACAAGTCATTTTTCCAACAATTGTTTATAGACAGATTATTTCACTTATAATTCACTGTATCACAATTCCAGTGGGTCAGAAGTTTACATAAACTAAGTTGACTGTGCCTTTTAAACTTTTAAGCTTGGAAAATTCCAGAAAATGATGTCATGGCTTTTGAAGCTTCTGATAGGCTAATTGACATAATTTGAGTTAATTGGAGGTGTACCTGAGGATGTATTTCAAGGTCTACCTTCAAACTCAGTGCCTCTTTGCTTGACATCATGGGAAAATCAAAAGAAATCAGCCAAGACCTCAGAAAAAAATTGTAGACCTCCACAAGTCTGGTTCATCCTTGGGAGCAATTTCCAAACGCCTGAAGGTACCACGTTCATCTGTACAAACAATAGGACACAGGTATAAACTCCATGGGACCACGCAGCCATCATACCGCTCCTAGAGATGAATGTACTTTGGTGCGAAAAGTGCAAATGAATCCCAGAAAAACAGCTAAGGACCTTGTGAAGATGCTGGAGGAAACAGGTACAAAAGTATCTATATCCACAGTAAAACGAGTCCTATATCGACATAACCTGAAAGGCCGCTCAGCAAGGAAGTAGTCACAGCTCCAAAACCGCCATTAAAAAGCCAGACTACGGTTTGTAACTGCACATGGGGACAAAGATGGTTCTTGTCCTCTGTTCTGATGAAACAAAAATAGAACTGTTTGGCCATAATGACCATCATTATGTTTGGAGGAAAAAGGGGGATGCTTGCAAGCCGAAGAACACCATCCCAACCGTGAAGCACGGGGGTGGCAGCATCATGTTGTGGGGTGCTTTGCTGCAGGAGGGACTGGTGCGCTTCACAAAATAGATGGCATCATGAGGCAGGAAAATGATGTGGATATATTGAAGCAACATCTCAAGACATCAGTCAGGAAGTTAAAGCTTGGTCGCAAATGGGTCTTTCAAATGGACAATGACCCCAAGCATACTTCCAAAGTTGTGGCAAAATGGCTTCAGGACAACAAAGTCAAAGTATTGGAGTGGCCATCACAAAGCCTGACCTCAATCCTATAGAAAATTTGTGGGCAGAACTGAAAAAGCGTGTTCGAGCAAGGAGGCCTACAAACCTGACTCAGTTACACCAGCTCTGTCAGGAGGAATGGGCCAACATTCACCCAACTTATTGTGGGAAGCTTGTGGAAGGCTACTCGTAACGTTTGACCCAAGTTAAACAATTTAAAGGCAATGCTACCAAATACTAATTGAGTGTATGTAAACTTCTGATCCACTGGAAATGTGATGAAAGAAATAAAAGCTGAAAGAAATAATACTCTGTACTATTATTCTGACATTTCACATTCTTAAAATAAGGTGGTGATCCTAACTGACCTAAGACAGGGAATTGTTACTAGGATTAAATGTCAGGAATTGTGAAAAACGGAGTTTAAATGTATTTGGCTAAGGTGTATGTAAACTTCCGACTTCAACTGTAAATATGTATTTGTTTTACATTTAATTCATTTAGAGCGACTTACAGGAGCAATTAGGGTTGATCGCCTTGCTCAATGGCACATCGGCAGATTTTTTCACATTGTCGGCTTGGGGATTCAAACCAGCCACCTTTCGGTTACTGGCCCGACGCTAGGCTACCTGCCACCCCTATGACCTTGTGTACTTCCCAAATGGCACCCTGTTCTCTATATAGTGCACCACTTTTGACCAGAGCTCTCTGGGTCTACTCTCTATATAGGGAATAGGGTGCCATTACAGACTCAGCCCATGTGGTATCAATGGTATTTCTTTTTTTATTTCACCTTTATTTAACCAGGTAGGCAAGTTGAGAACAAGTTCTCATTTACAATTGCGACCTGGCCAAGATAAAGCAAAGCAGTTCGACACATACAACAACACAGAGTTACACATGGAGTAAAACAAACATACAGTCAATAATACAGTAGAAAAATAAGTCTATATACAATGTGAGCAAATGAGGTGAGATAAGGGAGGTAAAAGCAAAAAAGGCCATGGTGGCGAAGTACATACAATATAGCAAGTAAAACACTGGAATGATAGATTTGCAGTGGAAGAAAGTGCAAAGTAGAAATAGAAATAATGAGGTGCAAAGGAGCAAAATAAATAAATAAATACAGTAGGGGAAGAGGTAGTTGTATGGGCTAAATTATAGATGGGCTATGTACAGGTGCAGTGATCTGTGAGCTGCTCTGAAAGCTGGTGAGGGAGATAAGTGTTTCCAGTTTCAGAGATTTTTGTAGTTCATTCCAGTCATTGGTAGCAGAGAACTGGAAGGAGAGACGGCCAAAGGAGGAATTGGCTTTGGGGGTGACCAGAGAGATATACCTGCTGGAGCGCATGCTACAGGTGGGTGCTGCTATGGTGACCAGTGAGCGGAGATAAGGGGGGACTTTACCTAGCAGGGTCTTGTAGATGACCTGGAGCCAGTGGGTTTGGTGACGAGTATGAAGCGAGTGCCAGCGAACGAGAGCGTACAGGTCGCATTTATGGGTAGTATATTGGGCTTTGATGACAAAACGGATGGCACTGTGATAGACTGCATGCAGTTTATTGAGTAGGGTATTGGAGGTTATTTTGTAAATGACATCGCCGAAGTCGAGGATCGGTAGTATGGTCAGTTTTACGAGGGTATGTTTGGCAGCATGAGTGAAGGATGCTTTGTTGCGAAATAGGAAGCCAAGTCTAGATTTAACTTTGGAATGGAGATGATTGATGTGAGTCTGGAAGGAGAGTTTACAGTCTAACCAGACACCTAGGTATTTGTAGTTGTCCACATATTCTAAGTCAGAACCGTCCAGAGTAGTGATGCTGGACGGGCGGGCAGGTGCAGGCAGCGATCGGTTGAAGAGCATGCATTTAGTTTTACTTGTATTTAAGAGCAGTTGGAGGCCACGGAAGGAGAGCTGTATGGCATTGAAGCTCGTCTGGAGGGTTGTTAACACAGTGTCCAAAGAAGGGCCAGAACTATACAGAATGGTGTCATCTGCGTAGAGGTGGATCAGAGACTCACCAGCAGCAAGAGCGACATCATTGATGTACACAGAGAAAAGAGTCGGCCCAAGAATTGAACCCTGTGGCACCTGTGGCACCCCCATAGAGACTACCAGAGGTCCGGACAACAGGCCCTCCGATTTGACACACTGAACTCTATCAGAGAAGTAGTGGGTGAACCAGGCGAGGCAATCATTTGAGAAACCAAGGCTATTGAGTCTGCCGATGAGGATGTGGTGATTGACAGAGTCGAAAGCCTTGGCCAGGTCAACGGATACGGCAGCACAGTATTGTTTCTTATCGATGGCGGTTACGATATCGTTTAGGACCTTGAGCGTGGCTGAGGTGCACCCATGACCAGCTCTGAAACCTGATTGCATAGTGGAGAAGGTGCGGTGGGATTCGAAATGGTCGGTAATCTGTTTGTTGACTTGGCTTTCGAAGACCCCTAGAAAGGCATAAAGGTATAAGCAATGGTCTTTAGAAATCACCCTCATGGCTGTTTTGTGCAAGTCCAGTCATTAAGAGTGTAACCTGGATGACTCTGTGGTCGCTCACATGACCATGGCTGATGATCTCATGTCAGACTACCCAGCAGGGAGGCTACTGTGGTCTGTTCTCTCTCTGGAGCTATTACACCTATTTCAAAGAAACCTCGTCCATTGTTCGGTGACTTCTCGCTCCCTTCGAGCCCCAGACAAATTCTCTGTCTCTCTCACTCACTTTCCTTCTCCTCAGTGATTGAGGTCTCTTGCTGTAAGGCAGAGTTCCTAGAAAGAGAGGAATTGTGAAATCTCTGTCTAGTTCTGCTGAGGGGAAAACCCTGATGGGATCTGAGTGGGAGTGGGTTCTCATAGTAGAATCTCACCTCTAATCGTTCCAATATGGAATAAGTTATGAAAAACTGTCTTTGATTTCAACATGCTCTTAACATACTGCTTGTCAAAGCTGGTTCTATCCTCACTATTGGTCGAATCCTTACTTGAGGTCTGCACTAGAGGTCTTAACGAGTCCAAAATGTTGGACCCGTTCCGAAATGGACCTGGGGCTTTCCGACCCGGACCCGATATGCATACATTTTTTTTCTTTATATAGAGACCCCTTCCAAATGTACCCGAAGGAAACTAGACCCGTTCCGTATAGACCTGGTTGGATCTAGACCAGGTCCGATCCGGGTGAGGGAAGCAACAGAAAATATATATTTTTGAAGCTACTTTTATTAACAGGAGCTGATAAAGCGCGAGAGGAGGGAGAGAGGTGCCGCTCTAGCAGTTCGGGGAGGGGCCTTGCTGTGAGCGAGTGACAGGGTGAACAGGGAGGAAGGAGGGAGAGACAAGAGACATCAACCAAGGGGAAAGGGAAAGGGGGATAGCTAGTCAGTTGTACAACTGAAATGGGTCTTCCGCATTTAACCCAACCTCTGAATCAGAGGGGTGCGGAGGGCTGCCTTTATCGACATCCACGTCATTGGCGCCCGGGGAACCAAGCCGACTCGCGCTTTAGTCGACTAATAGCTGTCATAGTCAGGTTGTTTATCATCAAACATGATTACGTAATACCCGTCTTGACTGCGTCAAACCAGCGGAAGCTAGTTAAGCTAGCCAACGTTAGCTAGCTAGGCTAACTGAGGCTGCAGTGCATGTGCTTTCTCATCCTACAGTTACAAATAATAACAACAACCTGTTCGCTCCTGGTCTTTGTAGTTTACACTTCTCCTTTAACTTTTTAATTCCTTCATTTTAATTTCATCTTCCATTGATTTTAGATATCTCCTAACTTTTGCTCCACACGGAGAAAGGCTCTATGACTGTAGCCTCTTGCCACTTTGATGACTTATGATTGGTCAACAACAAGCTACAGGCTCCACCGTAGTGAAAAGCAGGAGCGGCAGCATGAATTATAAAATGTCTCTCTCGCTCTACTGCAGCGGTCGCGTTCAGATCCGTACGAGCCCTTCACGATAAGTCAGTTAAAATTACACATACCTGAGACCAGTGACAACTGTGGATTCTGGATCCCGACCCGCTCGGGCCCCGGACCGGGTCTCAGGTATTCGGGTACAGGTGGATCCGTGAAGACCTCTAGTCTGATTTATGCCGTCGATCTGAAGATTATTTAGGGAATAGGATGCCAATGGGGCCTCAAACTCAACTCAGGACCTTGAAGCTAGTTCCACTGCATGTTTCCATCATTCCCCTCTAATCAAGGACTCATTTACTTGTTTGCAATTAATTATCAGGTAGAACAGAAAACCAGCAGGCTCCGGACCTCGTAGTGTATTGATCTGAAGTTAGGATGTGGCCCTCCATTCATTTTGGTTTAGTATGAGAACCCATAGAGGTTTGATCTGAGTAGCTGTAGCCTGTGCTGCTGGGTAGTAATGATGATTTATAGGCCATGTCTCTGTTCAGTGTCCCTCAGAGAGAAAGACTGGGGTGTTACGAGCATGTGAAGCCATGGGAAGAGGGGTTTGTCACGACGCATACATGTGGCTTCAACATAGAAGACAGGATAGGTCAACATGTCCTCTCCTCTCTCACTCCCTTTGTCTCACTCTGTCTCTCTGTCTGTCTGTCTCTCTCTCTCTCTCTCTCTTTCTGCCACTGTCTTTCTGTCTTTCTCTCGTCCCTCTCATCTTCTCTCTCCAGAGGAGTGGTTTTCAGATCTATGATGAGTACTGTGGGAACCATGAGAAAGCTCAGAGATTGCTGCTGGAACTCAACAAAATCAGGACCGTCAGAACATGCTTACTGGTGAGGAACCGCTCGCGTGCGCGCGCGCGTGTGTGTGTGATCTTTCCGGCCTCTCATTTCACTCAGTGTGTGCTGTTTAAGGTTGTTCTCCATGCTATACACACATACCTCCGGGCTTTATGGGTAATGTAATGCTACTCCTTCTCAGCCCTCCTGTCTTTCACAACCGTATCACTCCATACATTCACTCCTGTTATAAGAGCTCTATAAAAACCCTGGGACCTACGTCAGTGTCCGCCTTCGGGAAGATACTCTATCTAAAAAAATAATAAAAAACACACATTAGCTTCAACCACATACATCTGCAGAGTCATGTTGTGGTATTGTAGAGGGCTATTTCTGGTAATTGATCATATGAGAAGTACACACATCTCGGCTGTGAGTGGAAGGGGAGCTCTATATGATTGAGCGTTTTGTTTGAACCCGGCTCCCAGCAGGGAGAGGGTGTGTGTGTGTGTGTCTCAGCGGGGTTAGAGTGGTCTTAATTGAATGCGATTTAATGGAGGTTTTATGGTCTTGGCTTTGGCGGGACCTTCCTGGCTGCTTGCATCAGCCCTGTGAGGGTCGTGTTACTCTCATAGCCTCCGTCCAACCCTGGGCTCATAGTACTTGGGTTACCCCCCTGACCTCCAGTCCACTCTGGGCTTAAAAGCCTTGGCTTGCCCCCCTAACCTCCAGAACTCCAGTCAACCTTTGCCCTACTGGATGGCCCACTGACTGAAAGCCTGTCCAGTGTTTTATGTAGTGAGAAGGATGTAATTTAACAGTATTTCACAACCATTAACGAAAGAGAATGAGGTTACCCCCTAACACCCCCATCCACCCCTGTAGGTTACCCCCTAACCTCTCCCCTCAACCCCTGGAGGTTACCCTCTAACCTCCCCTCAACCCCTGGAGGTTACCCTCTAACCTCCCCTCAACCCTGGCCTATGGCCACGTTGATCGTTTAAAAGAAGGCAAACAGAGGGGAGGTGACCAGGTGACTGATACTAATGTCCACATCTAATCGTCTCCTTTGCTCCTGTTAGAACTGTATGTTGCTGGGGGGCAGGAAGAATACAGAGGTTCCATTGGAGGGCTACCTGGTCGCTCCCATTCAGAGGATCTGCAAGTACCCACTGCTGCTCAGGGTGAGTCCTGTATGGCCCTGTCTGGATCACAGCTCCTCGTCCTTCTTGTTTCCTGGTCATCAGAGCTGTCCTGTCTTATTCATCTAAGCCTCCCTCTATATGAAACGCTTGATTGTCACGTCCTGTGCACGCACGCACGCACACACACACACACACACACACACACACACACACACGGTCGCTTCTTCTCTCCGACAACAGGCAGACAGTATTAGGCACGCCAGCCTCAACAGCACATGCCACTGCCCCGGACTCCCACAAACCCATAATCCCCAGACTCAGCCCTTTAACACACTTCAGTCATACTCCATCTTCATAGTCCATGTTTACCTTTGCCCACGTTAAAAGTGTGTGTGAAACAGAACTCTGTTTGAAACGCTGTTAGCGTCCTGTGCTGTCGAACTTCATGAATCTAGTTTAGATCTATGAATTCACACCGAGTGTAATCTAAACAGCCACCGGCACGAGAACCTAGATGGTAGATGTAGCAATAATCTGAGGCGTAATCTGATTCTCTGTCATTTGAAGTCTTACAGCTGGAACTGCCCAGGCGTTCTCTCTCAGGCTGCATCTGAAATGGCGCCCTATTCCCTATGTAGTGCGCTACATCCCTATGGGCCCTGGTCAAAAGTAGTGGCCGCCCTACATCGGGAATAGGGTGCTGTTTGGGACTCAACCTCAGTCTCCCTGTGTAAATAGCAGCGATAAAGATCGCTGGTTGTACAGTAGAAACTATCCAGAGACCGTATATCTAAACAGCCGTCAGTATCTGACAGGCCGGGACTGTGTTTAGACTAGACAGATTTCCATCTCCACCAGACTGGGTCATGCAATAGCCGGTAGTGATGTGCAGTTTGCGAACGATTCGTTCTTCTTTGAATGACTCTTTTCACTGACTCGAGTTCTGATTCGTTTTTCCGAGTGACTCGTTCATTTTAGTTGTATTGATTTGCTGGCGGCAATGATTTTTATTTTATTATTATACTTTTTTAGGTACTTTTTACCCCTTTTTCTCCCCAATTTTGTGATATCCAATTGGTAGTTACAGTCTTGTCTCATCGCTGCACCTCCCGTACGGACTCGGGAGAGGCAAAGGTCGAGAGCCGTGCGTCCTCCGAAACACGACCCCGCCAAGCTGCACTACTTCTTGACACACTGCTCACTTAACCCGGAAGCCAGCCGCACCAATGTGTCAGAGGAAACACCGTCCACCTGGCTGACCGTGTCAGCGTGCATTGCTCCCGGCCGCCACAAGGAGTCGCTAAAGCGCGATGGGACAAGGACATCCCGGCCAGCCAAACCCTCCCATAACCCGGACGATGCTGGGCCAATGGTGCGCCGCCTCATGGGTCTCCCGGTCACGGCCGGCTGCGACACAGCCCGGGATCGAACCCGGATCTGTAGTGACGCCTCTAGCACTGCGATGCAGTGCCTTAGACTGCTGCGCCACTCGGGAGACCCCTGCAAGGAGTTCTACAGCTGGAGTAATATGAGCTCCTCCGGGGAGACATACTCCGACCAACAACCTTCTATCAGGTGCGCGCAGGCAAAATAGATCATGCTGCAGGCAGCATAGAGGACAAAAAGATGTGTGTCGAACTGATCATTGATCGCATGGTGCAAGAATGACTGCAATCAATTGAATGTTATGTTGGACACAGCTTTGTAGAAGCAAAACATACACAGCCTCAACACTCGAATGAATCGTTTGGGTGGCTGCTGCAGTTCGCAAACGATTGATGGCCTATTGGGCAAATCTCCCTTGAGGCAGTCAAGCCATTGCATTCCGTTCATTTGTAGTCCGGTTGCGGTCGCAGCTAGACCTCGTTTCAAAGGTATCAATAAATAATCATATTTGTATGCCTGGCAATCACAAATTACGTTACTGACTCAAATTAACGAAAGAAGTCAAAAGAGTCGTTATTTTGACTGAACGGGTCAAAAAGGTTCAGAGTCAGTAAAAAGAGCCGAACTTCCCATCACTAGTAGCCGGCCGACCCACCAGGCTATCTAACTGTTATGTACAGTTACTGTTGCCGACCCACCAGGCTATCTAACTGTTATGTACAGTTACTGTTGCCGGCCCACCAGGCTATCTAACTGTTATGTACAGTTACTGTTGCCGACCCACCAGGCTATCTAACTGTTATGTACAGTTACTGTTGCCGACCCACCAGGCTATCTAACTGTTATGTACAGTTACTGTTGCCGGCCCACCAGGCTATCTAACTGTTATGTACAGTTACTGTTGCCGACCCACCAGGCTATCTAACTGTTATGTACAGTTACTGTTGCCGACCCTCTCTGTCTGTCTGTCTGTCTGTCTGTCTGTCTGTCTGTCTGTCTGTCTGTCTGTCTGTCTGTCTGTCTGTCTGTCTGTCTGTCTGTCTGTCTGTCTGTCTGTGTGTTTCTCTCTCTCTCTCTCTCTCTCTCTCTCTCTCTCTCTCTCCTGGGATATTAGTCTGTTATGTACTGTAAATCAAAGAGGACTGTACAGTGGAAGGGAGGGAGAGTGAGTGGGCACATGTACTAGGGGAAAGTTGTTGTTGCTGCATGTTTCCCACATCTTTTTTCAAATATAAAAATGATTAACCTTTTAATATCTATCCTGACCTGGCTTTTCACATTTGCCTGTGCTGATCTGTGTGTGTGTGTGTGTGTGTGTGTGTGTGGGTGTGTGTGGGTGTGGGTGTGGGTGTGTGGGTGCGTGTGCGCATTTCTTTGTGTGTGCCTGCGTACGTGTGTGTGTGTAGGAGCTGCTAAAGAGGACTCCTAAGAAACACAATGACTACTCCTTGGTGCTGGAGTCTCTGCAGGTCATGAAGGCTGTCTGTTCCTCCATCAACGAGGCCAAGAGACAGATGGAGAAACTAGAGGTGCTGGAGGAGTGGCAGTCCCACATCGAGGGATGGGAGGTAGGCTCACATGTACACTATAAAACAATATACTATATAGTACACAATATCCTGTTATATAATATATGCCATTTAGCAGACGTTTTTATCCAAAGCGATGCTGTACATTTTCTACGTTTGGGTGGTCCGGGAATTGAACCCACATTCCTGGAGCCTTGCTCTACCATCTAGAGGGATGGGAGGTGAGACATTATCATCTCAAACGTGATCCTAATCATTATTAAACATTATCCCCATCATACTGTGTTATACTGGAGAAACTAAAGGTCCTAGAGGAGTGCCAGTCCCACATTGAGAGCTGGGAGGTGGGTTAGACACCAGCAAATACAGCCCTTACAATATAGTGTATAGTATTCAGTGGCACGTGTACCTTTATAATGACAGGTGATTACTTTTTACATGTTTTATTGCTGTACCATTTCATGTAGTGGCTCATTTATTCAGGTTATTGTCTCCTGCAACTCAATGCTTTTCTACCTAAAGCTGTGACTAATATAGCCCCATTTAGCCCAGGAGTAGCCATTTATGAAGAATGACTGGTAGCATGAATAATGAAAACTACTGCCGACTGAGGCATGGTGAATGTGAAGTAAATTACCTGCCAACAATGTTTTGTAATGTTTACACATGCATACACGCACACGCACACACACACACACACACACACACACACACACATACATACATACACACATAATAGTTTCTGCCTGGCCGGACCAACCGTCTTGTTAAATCCTCTCACGCTTTAAGGTGACTCCTCCAATCATCATCAGGTTCATATCAGTACTTTGACTTTAAAGTAGGAGTGTTCTTTTTCACGTCCGGCTTCAGCTAGTCTTAAAGGGGATGTGGGCATCGGTGGGATCTTAATGGTGCTGGTTGCATGTCGTCGGGGGCCTGGGGCCGGGGGCCTGGGCTGCTTATGAAATTGACTTGGCTTAACACTGCATCCCAAATGGCGTCCTATTTCCATTATAGTGCACTACCTTTGACCCGGGCCCACCCATAGGGCTCTGGTCAAAAGACGTGCGCTTTATGGGGAATAGGGTGCACTTTGGGATACATTCAGAGTCACGGAGAGTCACGGAGAGTCACGGAGAGTCACAGAGAGTCACAGAGAGTCACAGAGAGTCACAGAGAGTCACAGAGAGTCACAGAGAGTCACAGAGAGTCACAGAGAGTATCCAAGACATGGATCATCCAGTGCTGAAAGAAGGCTTCTTAACAACACTAGGCCCTTGTCAGAGAGTCAGCTTCATTTTGAAGAGTCATGTTTTGATTACCATGATTTTGATCAGGTATGATAAAGATGGCTGTGCTGTGGTTTTGATCAATTATGATAAAGATGGCTGTGCTGTGGTTTTGATCAATTATGATAAAGATGGCTGTGCTGTGGTTTTGATCAATTTTGATAAAGATGGCTGTGCTGTGGTTTTGATCAATTATGATAAAGATGGCTGTGCTGTGGTTTTGATCAATTATGATAAAGATGGCTGTGCTGTGGTTTTGATCAATTATGATAAAGATGGCTGTGCTGTGGTTTTGATCAGTTATGATGGAAGATGGCTGTGGTTTTGATCAGTTATGATAAAGATGGCTGTGGTTTTGATCAGTTATGATGGAAGATGGCTGTGGTTTTGAACAGTTATGATAAAGATGGCTGTGCTGTGGTTTAGATCAGTTATGATAAAGATGGCTGTGGTTTTGATCAGTTATGATAAAGATGGCTGTGGTTTAGTTCAGTTATGATGAAAGATGGCTGTGGTTTTGATCAGTTATGATAAAGATGGCTGTGCTGTGGTTTTGATCAGTTATGATAAAGATGGCTGTGGTTTTGATCGGTTATGATAAAGATGGCTGGGCTGTGGTTTTGATCAGTTATGATAAAGATGGCTGTGGTTTTGATCAGTTATGATAAAGATGGCTGTGCTGTGGTTTTGATCAGTTATGATAAAGATGGCTGTGCTGTGGTTTTGATCAGTTATGATAAAGATGGCTGTGGTTTTGATCGGTTATGATAAAGATGGCTGGGCTGTGGTTTTGATCAGTTATGATAAAGATGGCTGTGGTTTTGATCAGTTATGATAAAGATGGCTGGGCTGTGGTTTTGATCGGTTATGATAAAAAGGGTTCTAGATTTTCCAGATCTGTCCAGAGAGGTCAGCTCCATGCCTCTGTGTTGTTTTACGGGACTTGTTGACAACAGAGTGTGTTGTTAGTGTCAACTGTGCATGTAGGCCTGCCAGGCTTTCCGGGTTGCATCACAAATGGCACCCTCTTCTCGTTATAGTGACTACTTTTGACCAGGGCCCAAAGGGATTCCCATTGGGTTCTGGTCAAACGTAGTGCACTATGTAGGGGATAGGGTGCCATTCGGAACTAAGCCCTGGGTCACAACAAAACACACCACAGAATCAGAAACAGTTGGATAATCTTTTATGAGGAAAATGTAACTGGAATGTCTTCTTATAAAAGACAGACACAGCCTGAAATAAAATGATCGTGACTCAGATTCATTTCGTTTTTCTCTTTTGCGGACGGATGCAGACACATTTTGACACTGGCTTAATCTTTCTGCCCTGTTAAACCCATTTAGCAGGAGAGGGACATTCTAAACATTTACGTTTTCGGCCGGGCTAACTTTGTCATACAAACCTCCTATATAAGTCCCAAATGGCACCCTATTCTCTCTTAGAGCGCACTACTTTTGACCAGTAGTGCACTATATAGGGAATAGGGTGCCATTTGGGACGCACACGCTCTGAAAGACTGAAAGGAAGTGAACTTGATGAGACTCAAACTGTTTGTTGGACATGGTGTTCTAGCCCAGGGACAATCTCTTCTGTCTTTAACACAACATATTGTTTATTAAGCACAGACTGACCTCTTGGAAGAGAATCCAAGTGTCTGGTTTAGCCTTTAGAGGTTCTGGTTCGTCAATGGCTATTTGTCAGAGTGTTACTGCAAATTGGGAAAATAGCAACTGAAACACACACACACACACACACACACACACACACACACACACACACACACACACACACACACACACACACACACAAAGAAACTAAGAAGTGTAATGTGTTTCAGGAAAAGGGTGGAGTAGCATGACATTTGCACGCCATGGTCTTAGAGCTGTTCTGTGGTTTCCTCAATAGCTTTTATTAATTATAAACATTAGGTAATTCTGGAGCAGGTCACTACTCTACAAGCCAGACACTGTTCTCTATTAGACGGGCCTCAGAGAGAAAAAAAAACTGAAAAGAGACAGAGCAAAAGAGACAGAGCAAAAGAGACAGAGCAAAAGAGAGGGGGGAGCAGATTGAGAAAGAGAGGGTGAGGGGAGAAATGGATAGAGACCAAAGACAAAGGCAGATGAAGGAAAAGGGAGAACAGAGCGAAGGAGAGAAATGTCTTGTATTTCTATGTGTGGGTGTTTGAAGAATGAACAGAAAGGATGGAGGGAGGGAGGAAGGAGGGCCAGCCGAACGGCCTCAGTCAGTTTTTCCTCTGTCGCTTCCAGGTCGCGGCTGATAGCTCGTTAGTGCAGAACCTTCTCCGCATCTGTGTGCCCTTGGGTCACCATGGCAGCCAGGTTCACCGACCCTGCCGTGGGAGAGAGAGTTAAGCTGTGTCCCAAATAGCACCCGACTCCCTATGTAGTGCACTGCTTTTGATCAGGGCCCTATAGGGATTCCCATAGAGCTCTGGTCAAAAGTAGTGCACTATATAGAGAGAGGGTGCCATTTGGGACACAGACAGGACAGGACAGGGCGAGGGACCACAGTGGTCAACAGAGCGATGGCTGCCAGCGGTTGCCACGACGATGATTGCCCATTGGTCAAGGCTTCTATGTCTGTGCTGTGTCACCCGGTCACTTGGGTCTCAGTTTGGAAGTGGTAATAGTTATGTCCAAAACCCGAAAACTTAAAGCAGACATTGAACATCCCTTTGAGCATGGTGACCTTATTAATTACACTTTGGATGGAGTATCAATACACCCAGTCACTACAAAGATCCTAAAAGTTACTGGAGAGGAAAGAATGTGCTCAGGGATTTCACCACGAGGCCAATGGTTACAGAGAGTTTAATGGCCGTGATGGGAGCAAACTGAGGGTGGATCAACAACGTAGTTACTCCACAACACTAACCTAGTTGACAGAGTGAAAAGAAGGCTGTGCAGAATAAAAACATTTCTAAATATGCATCCTGTTTGCAACAAGGCACTAAAGTAATACTGCAAAAAATGTGGCAAAGCAATTAACTTGGTCTTGAATACAAAGTGTTATGTTTGGGGCAAATCCAATAAAACACATCACTGAGTACCACTCTCCATATTTTCAAGCATGGTGGTGGCTGGATCATGTTATGGGTATGCTTTTAATAGTTCAGGACTGGGGAGTTTTTCAGGATAAAAAATAAATGAAATGGAGCTTAGCACAGGCAAAATCCTAGAGGAAACCTGGTTCAGTCTGCTTTATACCAGACACTGGGAGATGAATTCACCTTTCAGCAGGACAATAACCTAAAACACAAGGCCAAATCTACACTGGAGTTGCTTACCAAGAAAAGAGTGAATGTTTCTGAGAGCCGAGTTAGTTTTGATTTACACTACCATTCAAAAGATTGGGGTCACTTAGAAATGTCCTTGTTTTCCATGAAAACAGAGTGACAAGAAAAAGTATTTGAACCCTTTGGAATTACCTGGATTGCTGCATAAATGGGTCATAAAATTTCATCTGATCTCCATCTAGGTCACAACAATTGACAAACACAGTCTGGTTAAACTAATAACACACAAACAATTATACGTTTTCATTACGTCTTTATTGAACACACCGTGTAAACATTCACAGTGCAGGGTGGGAAAAGTATGTGAACCCTTGGATTTAATAACTGGTTGACCCTCCTTTGGCAGCAATAACCTCAACCAAACGTTTTCTGTAGTCAGACCTGCACAACGGTCAGGAGGAATTTTGGACCATTCCTCTTTACAAAACTGTTTCAGTTCAGCAATATTCTTGGGATGTCTGGTGTGAACTGCTCTCGAGGTCATGCCACAGCATTTTCAATCGGGTTGAGGTCAGGACTCTGACTGGGCCACTCCAGAAGGGGTATTTTCTTCTGTTGAAGCCGTTCTGTTGATTTACTTCTGTGTTTTGGGTCATTGTCCTGTTGCATCACCCAACTTCTGTTGAGCTTCAATTGGCGGACAGATAGCCTAACATTCTCCTGCAAAATGTCTTGATAAACTTGGGAATTCATTTTTCCATTGATGATAGCAAGCTGTCCAGGGCCTGAGGTAGCAAAGCAGCCCCAAACCATGATGCTCCCTCCACAATACTTTACAGTTGGGATGAGGTTTTGATGTCTGTGTGCTGTGCCTTTTTTTTTCTCCACACATAGTGTTGTGTTCCTTCCAGAATATTTTGCCAGAAGCACTGTGGAACATCCAGGTGCTCTTTTGCAAACTTCAGACGTGCAGCAATGTTTTTTTGGACAGCAGTGGCTTCTTCCGTGGTGTCCTCCCATGAACACCATTCTTGTTTAGTGTTTTACGTATCGTAGACTCGTCAACAGAGATGTTAGCATATTCCAGAGAGTTCTGTAAGTCTTTAGCTGACACTCTAGGATTCTTCTTAACCTCATTGAGCATTCTGCACTGTGCTCTTGCAGTCATCTTTGCAGGAAGGCCACTCCTAGGGAGAGTAGAAACAGTACTGAACTTTCTCCATTTATAGACACTTTGTCTTACCGTGGACTGATGAACATCAAGGCTTTTTGAGATACTTTTGTAACCCTTTCCAGCTTCATGCAAGTCAACAATTCTTAATCTTAGGTCTTCTGAGAGCTCTTTTGTTCGAGGCATGGTTCACATCAGGCAATGCTTCTTGTGAATAGCAAACTCAAATTTTGTGAGTTTTTTATAGGGCAAAGCAGCTCTAACCAACATTCTCCAATCTCATCTCATTGATTGGACTCCAGGTTAGCTGACTCCTGACTCCAATTAACTTTTGGAGAAGTCATTAGCCTAGGGGTTCACATACTTTTTCCAGACTACACTGTGAATGTTTAAATGATATATTCAATATAGACAATAAAAATACAAAAATGTGTGTGTTATTAGTTTAAACACACTGTTTGTCTATTGTAAAGATGAAGATCAGAACAAATTTTATGACAAATTTATGCAGAAATCCAGGTAATTCCAAAGGGTTCACATAATTTTTCTTGCCACTGTACCTGAAATGAGTTGCAAAATGAATAAGAAATAGTGAAGATGTTGACAAGGTTATAAATAATGATTTTTAATTGAAATAATAATTGTGTCCTTCAAACTTTGCTTTCATCAAAGAATCCTCTATTTGCCGCAATTACAGCCTTGCAGACCTTTGGCATTCTAGTTGTCAATACCCCCCCTTGACGCGCGGCTCCAGCAGTGCGCCGACACCGGCCCCGGGGACGACCCGGAGGGCGAGGCGCAGGGCGATCCGGATGGAGACGGTGGAAATCCCGCAGCATTGAAGGATCCAATACATCCTCCACCGGCACCCAGCATCTCTCCTCTGGTCCTCAGATAATCGCATGGTTTGCTTTCGCCGTAAAGCCTTTTTGAAATCTGACACTGCGGCTGGATTAACAAGAAGTTCATCTTCAAACCGATGTATAACACTTGTATAATTTATGAATTATTATTATGAGTATTTCTGTTTTTGAATTTGGCGCGCTGCAATTTCACTGGATGTTGTCAAATCAATCCCGGCACGCGAAGGGATCCATAAGAAGTTAAAAATCAACCGTTTCCAGCTACAATAGTAATTTACAACGTTAACAATGTCTACACTGTATTTCTGATCAATTTGATGTTATTTTCAAAAACAAGGACATTTCTAAGTGACCCCAAACTTTTGAACGGTAGTGTAAATCTACTTGAAAATCTATGGCAAGACCTGGAAATGTTTGTCTAGCTATGATCAACAATCAATTTGACAGAGCTTGAAGAATTTTGAAAAGAATAATGGGCAAATATTGTAGCACAATCCATGTGTGGAAAGCTCTTAAAGGCTTACCCAGAAAGACTCACAGCTGTAATCGCTGTCGAAGGTGCTTCTTCATAGTATTCACACTCCTGAGTCAATACTATTGTAAATGAGATATTTCTGTATTTTGGTGTCAGTAAATTTGTTAAAGTTTCTGAAAACATGTTTTCACTTTGTCATTATTGGGTTTTGTGTGTAGATGGCTGAGGGGAAAAGTATATTTAGATATTTCATTTTGAATTCAGGCTGTAACACAAAATGTGGATTAAGTCAAAGGGTATGAATACTTTCTGAAGGTGCACTGTATGCTGTTTCTCTCTTTCACTCACTCGCTTTCTCTTTTATTATGTCTGGCACTCCTCTGACAGTTAAAAGAGGGGGATGAGAGTTAGATGAAACAGACCGTAGACTGTGAAGTGTTGTTTAGGCTTCAGGCCCCACTACTCACTCAATAGCCTCTCTATGGAACAGCTGTGGGCTGGAGAGAGTGAAGGGGGGGGGGAGAAGAGAGAGAGAGAGGACAGGAAAAGGGAGAGAGGTGTATAGTGAGACGAAAGAGAGAAATAGACACAGAGGGTGGAACACAGCAAGTGAAACAAATACAGAAGTAGTGCACTAAATAGGGAGCCATTTTGAAAGCAGACCTGGAGTGTTCTCTCACAGGAGGTGTCTGTTCCAGTGGACAGGAAGTTGAGGATTAGTGTGTAGTCTGGACCGGTGGCAGTGGCATTCAGCTGGTCTGGCCTCCACTGCTAGAAATCAACACCTCATCTGGCCTTGGGCAAGGAAGAAGTACTCTGAGGAAGATGGAGGAGGGAGCGGAACGGAAAGGAGGAGAGAGGTAGTGGAGCCGGGAGTTGTCAAAAAGGAGAGAGAGAGAGAGAGAGAGAGAGAGAGAGAGAGAGAGAGAGAGAGAGAGAGAGAGAGAGAGAGAGAGAGAGAGAGAGAGAGAGAGAGAGAGAGAGAGAGAGAGAGAGAGAGGAGAGAGAGAGAGAGAGAGGAGAGAGAGAGAGAGAGAGAGGAGAGAGAGAGAGAGAGAGAGAGAGAGAGAGAGAGAGAGAGAGAGAGAGAGAGAGAGAGAGAGAGAGAGAGAGTGTGTGAATATGAATGAATGAATGAATTCCTCAGCAGGAGGAAATGTTTAGCATATTTTCTGGCTCTGCTCGTTCCGGGAGTTATATTTAGATCTGACAGACAGGGTCGATCATTCCCAACATAGTTGACAAGGTAAGGAGAAGGGCTGTGGAGTTTATCGCACCCTATTCCCTACTTAGTGCACGACTACTGCTATGGGCTCTGGTCAAAAGTAGTGCACTGTATAGAGAATAGGGTGCCATTTGGGACGTAGTCACAGATCCACATGGTGGGACTTGATAGGATGTTATTATATAGTAGTAACGGCTCTATTCTTTAAAGTCCCCAGTCAATCTAAGCCTGAGGAAGTGTGTTGTGTTTTTACAGACCCCTTAAGAGAGAAACCAGGAAAGGCATTCAGAGAAAGACCATGCATAGTGAATTGAACTCACTACCCAAGGAGCGACTGTGTACTGCATGCATACACTGTTAGGCATAGTGTATAGTAGTGTCCTGTGTCATGGCGGCTACACAGCAAACCCTCCAGACGAACACAATCCTGCGATCACCTAGTTCAACGCACAATTAACACACAATCAACCATTCACTGCATAATATGTGGCAGGTTACATATTTCACCAATCGCCGCACTATTACGGCAGACAACTGAGAAGGACCAACGGAACGGGTGGATCCCCTGGCCTGGTCTAGTAGCCAAGTCTACACAGTATCGACACCACTGTGTGTCTCTTCCCAGGGTTCCAATATAACAGACACGTGTACAGAGATGTTGATGCATGGAGTCCTGCTGAAGATCTCAGCTGGTAACATCCAGGAACGCATCTTCTTCCTCTTCGATAACCTGCTGGTCTACTGCAAGAAGAAAAACAGGTGGGACCGGACTGCCACACTTCCCTCTCTCTGACAACTTGCTTCCCCCTTACCGTAGGCTTGTCGAGATACTTCAAGCAGCACCAGCTACTTTCTATCTGTCCCCATCTGTGTGTCGTTTCATTAGCCACAAGGGCCCTGTATAGTTCGCTAGCCCAGGTATCTACCTGTTTCTATGTGTTGCCATGCCTTGTGTGACGAGACAATGTTAAGTTGGCTTCATTGTTGTCCCCAGGCGTTTAAAAAACAGCAAGGCGGCTACAGAGGGACCGCGTTACCTGTTCAGAGGAAGAATCAACACCGAGGTGATGGAGGTGGAGAACGTAGATGACGGAACAGGTGAGTTCTACCGCTAACAGGTCACTCAGGGTGTGTCTCAAACGGCACCCTATTCCTTAGATAGTGTCCTGCTATTAAACAGCTATTTGAGATGCAACCCTTATCCTATTTCGCAACCCAACTACCATCCAATGCTCGGGAGGAAACTCTGCGCTAACAACAAGTCACCTTTATTTCAGTATTTCTGCTCTCAAAAGCGGATTCGTTATCTCCGTGTACTGCAGACAATCTGTATTTCTTCATGAAGACAATCAATTCACTTTTTGGTGCGGCAACACATTGTTCCCAATTTGCTGTTTGGATTGATTGATTTTGTCTCCACGGATCAGAACACGTTTGTATTATTCTTGCTTCTTACTTTGTGCGTCCTAAATGGCACCCTATTCTCTACGTAGTGCAATCATTTTGAGAAGGGTACATAGGGCTCGGGTCAAAGGTCGTGCACTGTAAAGAGAATAGGGTGCCATTTGGAATTCAGAACCCATTTGGGTTGTGTTTGTTATACGGCGTCGGGTAGCCAAGCGGTTAGAGCGTCGGGCCAATAACCAAAAGGTCGCTGTGTTGAATACTTGAGCCGACGAGGTAAAAAATCTGTCAATGTGCGCTTGAGCAAGGCACTTAACCCTAATTTGCTCCAGGGGCACGCCAGACTACTATGGCTGACCCCAACTATCTGGTGCAGGTGACAATTAAACATGGCTTTTTTTGGGGGGGGGTTGTTTTCCAGAAGCACTGAGATCTCAGATCTCTATTTCTTGTTTTGACAGTTAATCAATTCAGGTGGCGAACCAGTCGATCGGGTTAGATACCCTCCCAGCCAACTGTATGACATGTCAGTCAGTGATGGATGACGAGTGTTTTAATTCACAGCCTACTTAGATGTTATAGTCTACTGCACACAAACCATAACACAGTCTACACTCTTAGAAAAAAGGTGCTATCTAGAACCTTAAAGGGTTCTTCGGATGTCCCCATAGGAGAACCCTTGTTGGTTCCAGGAGAAACTTTTTTGGTTCCAAGTAGAACTGTTTTGGGTTCAGTGTAGAACCCTTACCACAGAGGGCTCTACCTGGAACCCAAAATGGTTCTACCTGGAACCAAAAAGGGTTCTCCTATGGGGACAGGTGAAGATCCCTTTTGGAACCCTTATAGCAGACAATAGTGCTGAGCAATTAACCCACATTTTGGTTCTTTTTCAGTTTTTTAACAACTAATTGACCGACGTCGCTTCAATTATTTGAATTCCATTTTGTGATTTTTTTTCTTCTGTGAGCTCAATGCGCACATTGCACAGTTTCTCTAGAGATAAATCAGATCCAGCTTGAACTGTGCAATGTAGTAGGGAGTTGTAGTTTCCAACAGGCCAATATTCTACATAGTTTTCCACATAAAACATGGTAATTAACTACAATGACCATAATCTACTTGTCCGGCCTGTTTCTTTTACGCCTGCTGCGGAAGAGACAAAAAAAGTATGCCTGATTTACTTTGAAGAACTACTAAAACAGTGATTTTGTCAGACAGCATTGGCAGCAGCTCTATAGAGATGAGATGATGACTTGGAATGAAATAATAAAACAAATGTAATATACACAACAACTGAAATATCTGATTAAAGTAATGTGAATAAATGCAGAGGATTCTGCCTCTGTCACACACATGTGCTCCAGAGGATTTAGGACAGAGGGATAGGATTTGTAAATTCCATTTAATCTCTCCTTCCCTCTGTTTCTGGATGAATGATGTGACGTTAGCTCATTCTTGCTAAAAGGTCTAGCAGTCAATAGGCATAAACTACTGCCAAACTGTGCAAAGAAAATCGCCATAAATCCTTCAAGTAGTCAACGGAACAAAGGAAGCAGGTTTTATTGACATTCCAGAAGGGAAGTACTCTGGTATTGAGCTAATGTGAAATGTGAAAATTCTTGTCGGTTCTGGCAAAGGCCTCATCCTGAACCTGCTGTGGGATTGATAATGGACTAGTAATGAGCTAGCTGCTAGCCCTGTGCTTTTAGTCTGGGCATGAAACTATGGCAATGGAGATGACAGATTCGTTTTCTACATTCTGGATTCCAGATTCCGTAATCAAGGTTCCGTGTTCCAGATTCCGTGTTCCGCGTGGAACCCACCATCGCCCTGTAATCAGTCTAATCATGGAGGCCCCTCTGCTCTGGAGCGTTTCATTGGATGATCGATTGGCTCGGTTTCATGTGGTCCATCTCATTTAGCTCTGGACCCCAGCAGCTCTCTACCAGCCTATCAGGGGTCCGCTCTGCTCTGTTTACACCTAAAGTACACCCATTCTGTCATGGATGCAGGACTGTGGCCGTGTCTCTGAGGTGCGTCCCTGATGACACCCTATTCCCTATGTGGTGCACTACTTCAACCAGGGCCCATAGAAGTGCACAATATATGGAATAGGATGCCAGTCCTGGTCAAGGATAGTGCACTACGTGGGAATAATAATAGTGCATATTTGGGACGCGTGCTAAGTGTGTTGTTTGTGTGTCTCTTGGTTTGCAGCGGATTACCACAGCAGCGGGAACATAGTGAACAATGGCTGGAAGATCCACAACACGGCCAAGAACAAGTGGTTTGTGTGCATGGCCAAGACCCCAGAGGAGAAACAGGAGTGGTTGGAGGCTATCCTCAAAGAGAGGGAGAGGAGGAAAAGTTAGTACTCATATAGTATCTGATACTGTTGGCGTAGAGTCGTGTGTGTGTGTGTGTGTGTGTGTGTGTGTGTGTGTACCATAATATATCCTAAATAGTGCACTCTAGGTAATAGGGTGCCATTTCGGAAACCTTTGTGGATGTCAGTATATCCTCCTATCTAAGACACTAGGGCACAAGAACTAGACTTGCAGGTAGAATGAATAGAACTGAACTCTTTTCCTAATACAAGATGTCTTCTGTTAAGTCTATTTCTATCCTGTTGCTCGTCCTACTCCCCCTTCCCCCTCTCTTCCTGCTTTTCCACCTGCTCCTCGTCCTGCTCATCCTCCTACTGCTCTTCCTGCTGCTCCTCCTGCTTTCCCTCTTCCTCTTCCTCCTCCTGCTCTCCCTCCTCCTGCCTCTCCTCCTGTAGTGTTTCAGCACCAGGGTATGGTATGCCTAACTACTTTAATGTGAGAAGAGAAATGAGATGAGATGGATTGGTAGACAGTTTCTATGTCAGGATACATATACACATGTGCTCCAATATATTGGCACTTTACAGTGTGTTCTGTTTTCTCTTTTCAAAACTGGTTGAACCCTGTAGGCACCTGCTACTTACAACAGGTGTGATAAATTACACAGAAACAAACCAAATTAATTACAATGTTGAATTATTTAGTTCAGGGCATTTTTGACTTTGAAGTGAAAAATCTAAATTTCCGTTTAGATATTTTGTATTTTTTGTTCTGTGCATTTTTAAGTCAAACAAAAAAGTTGTTATTCAATTTCAGGTTATTTTAGAAGAAATAGTGAATCATGAAAGGGAGACAGTATATTTGACCGCATCTGTACCAATGGGAAACAGTACTCCTTTGGCTTGAATGTTGACTGTCGCCTCCTATATCTCTCTCTCTTTCCTTCCCTCTAGCGTTGAGGCTGGGGATGGAGCAGGACACGTGGGTGATGGTGTCAGAGAAAGGAGAGAAGCTCTATCACCTGATGACTAAGCAGGGACACCTCATCAAGGACAGGAAACGCAAGCTCACCACATTCCCCAAGTGCTTCCTGGGAAGGTAGGCTGATCTGTCTAGCTCTCTCTCTCATGCAAGTGGGGTGTCTGCATTTGTTTTTTTTCTGTGTGTGTGTGTGCGTGGCTCTATCCATCGCTCTCTCTCTCTGTCTGTCTGTCTGTCTGTCTGTCTGTCTGTCTGTCTGTCTGTCTGTCTGTCTGTCTGTCTGTCTGTCTGTCTGTCTGTCTGTCTGTCTGTCTGTCTGTCTGTCTGTCTGTCTGTCTGTCTGTGTGTCTGTTCTCTACCATAACATTGTCAACAATGTCTCTCTTTAATCCTTACTAAAGTGATGCCCTAAAACAGTTCAATCTAGTCTCATTTCATTGATTACAAACATATAATGGAAAACAGTGCTTGGAGTCGAGGCTGTTCAGACAGGATATTTCCAACTTTGATCCTGGGTAGCCAGACCATTAGGAGACATACATTGACATTAGACTCTAGACTAGCTTATTGATCGACCAGACAGTTTGTGAGTGGACTGAACGTAGCACGGCTACATACAAAGGAACCGTTAACAAGGGCTTTATAAACCACAACACTGTCTTTGTCAAAGCTCTGTGCTTCCTCAGCCCTTTCCAGACATCCAATAGACCTCTTCTGGTGATATACTGCAATCCTAGACATTACAAAACCCAATCGGCTGTCACATGCTGTACGAAAAACAGACATCGAATGAGTCTAAAATACCCTATTCCCTATATAGTGCCCTACATTTGACCAGGGTCCACGGAGCTGGTCAAAAGAAGTGCACTATATAGGGAATAGGGAGCCATTTTAGACTAAGCCTTGAGCTTCAATCAGACAGCCGTCAGTAACGGCTAAGTCCATCTAGTTAAAGCCTGAACAGAATCAATCCAGCCATGCTCCAAATGATGGTGTGACATTCACACCCTCAACGCCTGGCATAGACCCTACAGGCCCATACTGGAGCAACCAGGCTGGGTTAAGTGGACTTTAATAAGAGAATCAAACGCTGGGCCTTAGATCTTAGTGCTGGTTAGGAGCATATGGTGGATATGGAGTGGTGTGGTCTGGAGCGCAGCTAAGCCCCCCCCCCCCTTCTCTCTCTCTCCCTCTTTCTGTCTTGCTCCCCCTCCTGCTCTCTCCCTCTCTCTAGTAGAGTGCCTCACAGAGTAGTCTGAGATGGGGTGTAAAGTGCTGTCTAACTATTTTGGGTTTTGGGTGTGGAACGACAACCGGTTCTCTCTCCTTTGGTTTGTGTGTAGACATACCGATTGTGTCCCAAATAGCACCATATTCCCTGTATAGTGCGCTACTTTTGACCAGAGCCTTATGATCTGCATACGGTAATTCATACCGGTTCTACAGAGATTCTCTTCAGTGGTTCTATAGTGGTCTGGAAAAGGTTCTGTGAGCTAGAAAGATCAGACTGTGTCTTCAGAAAGTATTCTGAACCTTTCCCTTTTTCAAAATGTTTTTACTTTACAGCCTTATTCTAAAATATATTACATCTTTTTTTCCCTCCATCAATCTACACACAATACCCCATCATGACAAAGCAAAAACAGTTTTTTGAAAATGTATCACATTTAATAAAAACTGAAAACAGATTTCTTATTAACATAAGTATTTCATACATTTTGAAACATTTTATTAAAAACAAACACCTTAAATATTCAGACCCTTTGCTATGAGACTCGAAATTGAGCTCAGGTGCATCCTGTTTCCATCGATCATCCTTGAGATGTTTCTACAACTTGATTGGACTCCATCTGTGATAAATTCAATTGATTGGACATGATTTGGAAAGGCACATACCTGTCTATTTAAGGTCCCACAGTTGACAGTGCATGTTAGAGCAAAAACCAAGCCATGTGGTCGAAGGAATTGTCCGTAGAGCTCCGAGACAGGAATGTGTCGTGTCACAGATCTTGGGAAGGGTACCAAAACATTTCTGCAGCATTGAAGGTCCCCAAGAACACAGTGGCCTCCATCATTCTTAAATGGAAGAAGTTTGGAACCATCAAGACTCTTCCTAGAGTTGGCCGCCCGACCAAACTGAGCAATCGGGGGAGAAGGCCTTTGTTTAGGGAGGTGAATAAGAACCCTGTGGAGATGGGAGAAACTTCCAGAAGGACAACCATCTCTGCAGCACTCCACCAATCAGGCCTCTATGGTATAGTGGCCAGACAGAAGCCACTCCTCAGTAAAAGGCACATGACAGCCCGCTTGGAGTTTTCCAAAAGACACCTAAAGGACTCAGACCATGAGAAACAAGATTCTGTGGTCTGATGAAACCAAGATTGCACTATTTGTCCTGAATACTAAGCATCACATCTGGAGGAAACCTGGCACCATCCTTAAGGTAAAGCATGATGGTGGCAGCATCATGCTGTGGGGATGTTTTTCAGCGGCAGGGACTGGGAGACTAGTCAGGATTGAGGGAAAGATGAACAGAGCAAAGTATAGAGAGAACCTTGATGAAAACCTGCTCCAGAGCGCTCAGGACCTCAGACTGGGACGAAGGTTCACCTTCCAACAGGACAATGACCCTAAGCACACAGCCAAGACAACGCAGGAGTGGCTTCAGGACAAGTCTCTGAATGTCCTTGAGTGGCCCAGCCAGAGCCCGGACTTGAACCCGATCGAACATCTCTGGAGAGACCTGAAAAAAGCTGTGCAGCAACTCTTCCCCTAACACACCTGACAGAGCTTGAGAGGATCTGCAGAAAAGAATGGGAGAAACTCCCCAAATACAGGTGTGCCAAGCTTGTAGCGTCATACCCAAGAAGACTCAAGGCTGTAATCACTGCCAAAGGTGCTTCAACAAAGTACTGAATAAAGGGTCTGAATATTTATGTAAATGTGACATTTCCATTTTTTTTTATACATTTGCAAACATTTCTAAAAACCTGTTTTTGCCATGTAATTATTGGTTATTGAGTCTAGATTGATGAGGAAAAAAACAACGATTTAATACATTTTAGAATAAGGCAGTAACGTAACAAAGTGGACAAAGTCAAGGGGTCTGAATACTTTCCGAATGCACTGTATATTGGTGATTACTCTGACATTCAAAAGCCCATATGGTTGAGTACTGAATTAAACACAAGTTTCTGTGTGTAAACCCATGAAAGCTCATTAAGCCTATGAAAACATATCCCACTATATACTAGCCCCTACTTGTCTTGTCGAACACCTCTGTGGACATATTTAAAACTGTGGACATATTTAGAACGTGCACGAACAGTTATTGTTTTTGTCTTAGGCCAGACAAAATTGATTCACTGTATAACGGATTTTCCCCCCAGAAAAGTGAGGCGAGCGAGTGAAAAATAAATACAAAATAAATATGTGAATTGGATAAGGAATAACAGTACTTTACCACATTGTCCTAGGTGCTTGTGCACGTTCTAGGCCTAATGTGAGTTTCAAGAGTTCTATAAAGAAAACCCGACACAATTTTGCTTCAAAAGAATGTTACAATGTTGTTCCAAACATTAGAAATGAAACACAATGGGAGGATTAACTTGTGACGGTTTCTTTATTCCTGATTAAAAAAAAAGTGCAATCCGATCTCGTAATTTAATGTGACGTCTAGGGTAATGGACTATTTAACGTTTTTTTTTTTCTAATTCAAGAATGATTGACAATAAATAATTGTAATCAAATTAAGATGTCGATGCATGGTAACGAGTTCATTACCTGAATGCGTCACTGTAGACTATAGACGTTAACAAAATATTCATACCAATATGATTAGGCCTCTCATAGACTAGAGCCCTTGTAGAAAGAGGGTCAATCAAGTCAGGTCGAGTTAGGTCAATCAAGTTAAATTAATACATAAATCCAACCATAGTGTATAACCTTTCATCATCAAAATACAAAAAAAAAATGGTTTTTAACATGCACAATTAGAAGCATCAGTCTATATAGAGCAAGCTTGACTACATTCCAGCCCAGTAACTTTGCTCACCGCATCCTCCTTCGATTGTCTCATCTGGCTGCCCCGAAAAGCCCCCACCTTGGAGACGGTCGCTAACATCGCTGTGGAGCTGCTGATCTGCACCTGAGTGTGCGCGTGCCACTGGCCATGTACTTTCTGGACATGCTAGCTGTTCTCTGCGGTGCATCATCTCTTCAAACGCATTCCGTCTTGGTGTTATTGGTTGGCCTACTACTTTAAAAAAATTATATATATTGAACCTTTATTGAACTAGGCAAGTCAGTTAAGAACAAATTCGTATTTACAATGACGACCTAGTACCACTGGTAGTACCGGTAAAAATGTAAGTTATGAATCACAAATACAGCTGACACACTTCGATTTCATCAATCATTTTGACTTCAATTTGGTTGTCCAAAATACTATCAGCTTGCACTGCGTCTTTGCTGATGAATGCCCTGATCTCAGGCCAGTCAATTGGTTCAATGACATTGTGGTTTCGTCTATTAATCGCTTCTAACAGATCTGAAAATGATTAACCATGAATTTAACCCACTGTTTGTTTATAATGTTGGACGTCCCACGTTGAACCTGGACACGTAAATAGTAGGAATTTGCGCCGGCTTGAGCCATGACTGCATGAGAGAGAAATGAAACATCTGCACGTCGCCTGCAGGTGCCAGCGGGTGTTTCACTGTCCAATCCGAGGCTGGAACATGATCTGAGCGCCTGATCTGAGGCAGTTTGGTCTCTTGCACATCAACTTGGGAAAGCCTGAAGGGAGAGCGGACAGTGCATTATAAACAAAGTGCCGCATATATTGCCCCAAAAATAACACCCTTTTTTTTTCTTCCGGGGTGTGGAGTGAAGTAAGGCGGGGCATCCGTTAAACAGTAATTCAACTTTGTCCGGCCTTACCCTTTCAAAACGACTTTTTCCACTTTGAATGTTGTAGCTATCAATTGTCCGATTAACAATCACCCATATTAGCAAACTGATTTAATGTCCAACTTCACATCTCCCTAGTAGGACCCTATGGGTTGTTTATCGTATAGGGCCCTATGGGTTATTTATCGTAATGTACAATATCAGCAAAATGTCCACGATTACTAGCCTGTTTGGTCAGTGTCAATCGTTTTCTGTTTATCGTCCCAGCTGTGTGTGTGTGTGTGTGTGTGTGTGTGTGTGTGTGTGTGTGTGTGTGTGTGTGTGTGTGTGTGTGTGTGTGTGGAGGTATGTGTGTGTGGAGGTATGTGTGGAGGTGTGTGTGTGTGTGTGTGTGTGTGTGGAGGTGGGTGTGTGTGTGTGTGTGTGGAGGTATGTGTGTGTGAGTGTGGAGGTATGTGAGAGAGAACCCCCCCCGGATGTTCTGAGTCTCTTTCTTTCTCAGTCTCTGAGTCGTGTCAGTGAATTTACAAGTTGTGAACTCCTCTCTAAGTGCTGGGGTTTAATTGTGGTCTGGGATCAGATAATATCCAACAGAAACCACTTGTGGTAGCCATCTTCAGGCAGTTGTCATTCCATTGGAGATGTGTAATACACACACGCACAAACACGCGCGCGCCAGACAGAGATGGGGCTCACTAGTAAACAAATCCTCTTTTGTGATGTCAGGTTTACGTTTTTGGAGCAATGCGTTGCTAATGTATTGTTACAGTAAGGTTATTGTTTACTTTGTGTCTTTTGTAAACATGCCAAGACTTACAGAATACAAACAAACTCAGTACAAATATTTAGCTTGAGGTTTATTGCTTCCTGTATTGAATATAAACCTGCTAAGGGCCTCTTACCAATAGTATTATACGCCTTGAGACAAGTAGGTATGCATTGAAATCAAGCCTGCATATACACGGAGTGTACAAAACATTAGGAACACCTTCCTAATAGTGAGTTGCACCCCCTTTTGCCCTCTGAACAGCCTCAATTAGTCGGGCAGGGACTCTCTGTTTCAGAGGGGTTGGGTTAAATGTGGAAGACACATTTCGGTTGAATGCATTCAGTTTTGCAACTGACAAGCTATCCCCTTGCCCTTTCCTTTCCACAAGGTGTTGAAAGCGTTCCACAGGGATGCTGGCCCATGTTGACTCCAACGCCTCCCAAAGTTGTGTCAAGTTGATACACACGGGAAACTGTTGAGCGTGAAAAACCCAGTATTGTTGCAGTTCTTAAACACATTCAAACCGGTGCGCCTGGCACCTACTACCATACACCGTTCCACCGTACACCGTTCCACCGTACCATACACCGTTCCACCGTACCATACACCGTTCCACCGTACCATACACCGTTCCACCTACTACCATACACCGTTCCACCGTACCATACACCGTTCCACCGTACCATACACCGTTCCACCGTACCATACACCGTTCCACCGTACCATACACCGTTCCACCGTACCATACACCGTTCCACCTACTACCATACACCGTTCCACCGTACCATACACCGTTCCACCTACTACCATACACCGTTCCACCGTTCCACCGTACCATACACCGTTCCACCGTACCATACACCGTTCCACCGTACCATACACCGTTCCACCGTACCATACACCGTTCCACCGTACCATACACCGTTCCACCTACTACCATACACCGTTCCACCTACTACCATACACCGTTCCAGACCGTACAACCGTTCCAACCGTACCATACACCGTTCCAACCGTACCATACACCGTTCCACCGTACCATACACCGTTCCACCGTACCATACACCGTTCCACCTACTACCATACACTGTTCCACCGTACCATACACCGTTCCACCGTACCATACACCGTTCCACCGTACCATACACCGGTTCCACCTACTACCATACACCGTTCCACCGTACACCGTTCCACCGTACCATACACCGTTCACCTACCATACACCGTTCCACGTACCATACACCGTTCCACCGTACCATACACCGTTCCACCGTACCATACACCGTTCCACTACACCATACCGTTCCACCGTACCATACACGTTCCACCGTACCATACACGTTCCACCGTACCATACACCGTTCCACCGTACCATACACCGTTCCACCGTACCATACACCGTTCCACCGTACCATACACCGTTCCACTACCCATACACCGTTCCACCACCACCGTACCATACACCGTTCCACCGTACTACCAACACGTTCCACCGTACCATACACGTTCCACCTACCATACACCGTTCCACCTCTACCATACACCGTCCACCGTACCATACACCGTTCCACCTACTACCATACACCGTTCCACCGTACCATACACCGTTCCACCGTACCATACACCGTTCCACCGTACCATACACCGTTCCACCGTACCATACACCGTTCCACCTACTACCATACACCGTTCCACCTACTACCATACACCGTTCCACCGTACACCGTTCCACCGTACCATACACCGTTCCACCGTACCATACACCGTTCCACCGTACCATACACCGTTCCACCGTACCATACACCGTTCCACCGTACCATACACCGTTCCACCTACTACCATACACTGTTCCACCGTACCATACACCGTTCCACCGTACCATACACCGTTCCACCGTACCATACACCGTTCCCCCTACTACCATACACCGTTCCACCGTACCATACACCGTTCCCACCGACTACCATACACCGTTCCACCGTACCATACACCCGTTCCACCGTACCATACACCGTTCCACCTACTAACCATACACCGTTCCACACCGTACCATACACTGTTCCACCGTAACCATACACGTTCCACCGTACCATACACCGTTCACCGTACCATACACCGTTCCACCGTACCCTACACCGTCCATCCACCGGACCATACACCGTTCCACCTACTACCATACACCGTTCCACCGTACCATACACGTTCCCTACGTACCATACACGGTCCCACCGTACCATACACCGTTCCACCGTACCATACACCGTTACACCGTACCATACACCCGTTCCACCTACATACACAGTCACCCTACAATACACCTTGCCACCGTACCATACACCGTTCCACCACGTACCATACCACCGTTCCCCGTACCATACACCGTTCCACCGATACCATACCAAGTTTCCACCTTACTACCATACATCCGTTCCACCTACTACCATTCCACGTCACCGTATACACCGTTCCACCGTACCATACACCGTTCCACCGTACCATACACCGTTCCACCTACTACCATACACCGTTCCACCGTACCATACACCGTTCCACCGTACCATACACCGTTCCACCGTACCATACACCGTTCCACCTACTACCATACACCGTTCCACCGTACCATACACTGTTCCACCGTACCATACACTGTTCCACCGTACCATACACCGTTCCACCGTACCATACACCGTTCCACCGTACCATACACCGTTCCACCGTACCATACACCGTTCCACCTACTACCATACACCGTTCCACCGTACCATACACCGTTCCACCTACTACCATACACCGTTCCACCGTACCATACACCGTTCCACCGTACCATACACCGTTCCACCTACTACCATACACCGTTCCACCGTACCATACACCGTTCCACCGTACCATACACCGTTCCACCGTACCATACACCGTTCCACCGTACCATACACCGTTCCACCTACTACCATACACCGTTCCACCTACTACCATACACCGTTCCACCGTACCAACACCGTTCCACCGTACCATACACCGTTTCCCGATCCAGTCCACCTTACCATACCCGTTCCACACCCGTACCATACCCGTTCCACCGTACCATACACCGTTCCCACCGTACCATACACCGTTCCACCTACTACCATACACTGTTCCACCGTACCATACACCGTTCCACCGTACCATACACCGTTCCACCGTACCATACACCATTCCACCTACTACCATACACCGTTCCACCGTACCATACACCGTTCCACCTTACCATACACCGTTCCACCTACTACCATACACCGTTCCACCGTACACCCCGTTCCACCGTAACCTACACCGTTCCACCGGTACCATACACCGTTCCACCGTACTACCATACACCGTTCCACCCGTACCATACACTGTTTCCACCGTACCATACACTGTTCCACCGTACCAGACACCGTTCCACCGTACCATACACCGTCATCCACCGTAACCATACACCGTCCACTACTACCATACACCGTTCCACCGTACCATACACCGTTCCACCTACTACCATACACCGTTCCACCGTACCATACACCGTTCCACCGTACCATACACCGTTCCACCTACTACCATACACCGTTCCACCGTACACCGTTCCACCGTACCATACACCGTTCCACCGTACCATACACCGTTCCACCGTACCATACACCGTTCCACCTACTACCATACACTGTTCCACCGTACCATACACCGTTCCACCGTACATACACCGTTCCACCGTACCATACACCGTTCCACCGTACCATACACCGTTCCACCGTACCATACACCGTTCCACCGTACACCGTTCCACCGTACCATACACCGTTCCACCGTACCATACACCGTTCCAGCCTTCACCTGGATTCTTCTCGCGCTCAGTCTATGTCACGGAAAGAGCACATTGTTTTGTACACTCAGTGTCAACTAGTGTGGACTGTGGGTCGCCGCGTCCCAAATAGCACCCTATTCCCTTTATAGTGCACACTACTTTTGACCAGGGCCCATGGGGAATAGTGTGCCATTTGGGATGCAGACAGGGAGAAGATTGAAACTGTTCCAGGCTGCCATTCATGGCGTAAGTGACCTGTATTACTCCCGGGTGTTTTTCTCTCTGTGGCAGGGTGGCAGGGGGTTGACAGTCTGACTAATTTATCCTCCATTCTGGTGGTTTTCTCATCTGGCTCTGTCCACTCTGGTAGTGGAGATAGGAGACGGAATGAGAGGGAGGAGAAGGGGAGAAGGAGGGCGAGGGGAAAGAGAGAATGTGGGTAAGAGGTGGAGGAAAGGGGGAGAGAAGGAAAGGGAGGAAGCTAGGTGTGCCGTGGGGAGAGTAGAGAAACCAGATCAGTCCAGCCCCCGACAGCCCTGTCCTGTCCTTCACTCCTACCATCTACACACACACACACACACACACACACACACACACACACACACACGCGCACACACCCTCCTGCCCCAGCCCTTCGCTCTGCAGTGACTCTACTGTTATTCCCGGTTGGGAGTTTCGAAGACATGCCGCGTTCAAAACACCTGGGAACTCGGAAATCTCCGACTTCTGACGTCAGTGAACTCTGGAAAAAAACGATCTCTGACTGGGAAAAATCTATTTGAATGGTCATCCAACTCAGAATACCAACTCGGGACTCTGTCTAGAGCTCCGACCTGAAGATCACCGACGTCATGATTTGACCTCGTATTTTTCCCAGTTCCCAGTTGTTTTGAACGCGGCAACAGTTTAGGAAGACCACAGAATTCCGCTGGTGAAGCTGGGCATGTTTGTTGGGGTTATGTGGAGGGAGGGAATGCTGAGGATTAATCTGATATCTTTCTCTCTCTCTGTCTCTCTCTTTCTCTCTGTCCATCTTTTTCTCTCTACTCTCCTTCCCTCTGTCTCTCTCGCTCTCTCCCGCAGGATTACAGAATTATACAGAAGTATCCTATTTAGCTTGTTTAGGCCATAAGGAATTCAATTGGGGACGGTGTTTATTTCTACTCTTGCTGTTTGTTTCCTCCCTAGTCCGAAATGATCAACATCAAAATGATGTCTGTTTTTACCAACTCTACTCAGAAAGCCACCAGACACTCACAGATTTGATGGGTGTCATGTGTTTGTCTTGTCCACAGTTGGACAAGACAAACAGATGAACTAAACCCTCTCAGGGAGATTTAACAAACAGAAAAGACCCCCAAAAATAAATAAGAATCTGGTCAGCAGTAAGACTGTGGCCCAAATGCCATGCGATTCCCTATATAGTGCACTACTTTTGACCAGAGCCCTATGCTAGTGAGCGCTAGCTAATGCTAACTACTGTACATTAGTATAATAATTTTGTTTTACAAATCGATACTAGTATTCAAATATCAATATATTATCATCCCAAAATAATATTGCGATATGTAACTATCCATTTTTTGCCCCTCCATCACTACTATTTAGGGAAAAGGAAGGGTGTAATTTGGGACGGTGCCTGTATTTTTTGCCATAGCCACGTCTATTTAGGGGAACATTTGTAGAAACTTTATCTTTTGAGAAGGTGTTTGTTATGGTGTTAAAAACACTGTCTGGGACCCTATTATTTATCTGAGGCATTCTGCTCCTTCTCCACGTTCACTGCCGTAGAGACATCCATTGGACCATTGCCTACTCCCTCAATTAAGCTACATTTGCTGGACTGGTGCTTTCGTAACCGTTCATCTTCCAGCATGTCCCTGTCATTTCTATGGAATGATGGTCTTTTCATTGCACTGTCGTTTTGTGTGTCCCCAGTGAGTTTGTGTCCTGGGTCGGCGGATGAGCAGTGGTTTAGATTTACGTCTTCTCAATTAGTGTTTTGGTCTTGTATGTTTTAAGTCTCCACAGTGACCATTGTTTGGCGGTTTTGAATTGTTTTTGTGTGTCCCCGGTGACTTTATGATAGACAAAGTGTTATTTCCTGTCCCCCCTGTGAGTTAATGAGCTGGCTGGTGGACATTAGTGTTGTGTTATTAACGGTATTGTGTTATTTCCTGTCCCCCCCCCAGTGAGTTTGTGAGCTGGCTGGTGGACATTGGGGAGACTGATAACCCAGAGGAGGGGGTTCATCTGGGACAGGCCCTACTGGAGAATGGAATCATACACCATGGTAAGTGATTCACTATACTGTACGTTCATCATCTAGTCCAGGGTTCTCCAACTGGCGGCCCGCGGGTCGAATTTGGCCCTCAGTGATTTTGTCAAAGCAAGTGAAATAGATAATAAACAATAAAAAAAATGACTTTTCAAATGTCATTATGCCATTATGTCGTGTTGTAACGATGTACAAATAGTTAAACATAAATAAACATAATATGGGTTGTATTTACAATGGTGTTTGTTCTTCACTGGTTGCCCTTTTCTTGTGGCAACAGGTCACACATCTTGCTGCTGTGATGGCACACTGTGGTATTTCACCCAATAGATGCCTTTGTTATGGAAGGTTTGGAAATCTCTCTCTCTCTCACTCTCTCTCTCTCTGTCTGTCTCTCTCTCTCTGTCTGTCTCTCTCCGTCTGTATGTCTCTCTGTCTCATTCAATTAAAGGACTTTATTGGCATGAGAAACATATGTTAACATTACCGAAGCAAGTGAAGTAGATAATAAACAAAAGTTAAATAAACAATAAAAATGAACAGGTAACATTACACTCCCAGAAGTTCCAAAATAATGAAGACATTTCAAATATCATATTGTGTGCAAATAGTTAAAGTACAAAAGGGGAGATAAATAAACATAGACATTGGTTGTATTTACAATGGGTTTGTTCTTCACTGGTTGCCCTTTTCTTGTGGCAGCAGGTCACACATCTTGCTGCTGTGACGGCACACTGTGGTATTTCACCCAATAGATGTGAGTTTATCAACATTGGGTTTGTTTTTATTGGCTGTTTTCTAGATTTTGATAATTAGCGGGTATCGGCCTAATTCTGCTCTACATGCATTATTTGGTGTTTTACATTGTAAACTGCACCCTTGTCTCACCCCTTGCCCTTGTGCAGAAAAACAATGTAATTTTTCAGTTTAATACTACATGTGTTGTTTGAGTAAATCAATTTTATGATGTCTTATACTTTACCCCCAATGCCACTTTGGAGGGTTTTGTAATATAATCCATCATGCCATAAGGAATCAAAAGCATTCTTAAATCAACAAAACATTCAAATACTTTCCCTCTGCTTTTCTGTTGAACATGCTGGTTTATTAGTGTGTGTAATGTTTGTCTGTTGTTCTGTGTTTGGGTAAAAAGCTAATTTGTTTGTGTGAAAAGGTCTCTATTTGGTCATTGAGAATAGTTTCCCATGTTACTGGTGACACATGTTCCCCTATAGTTATTAGGGTCTAATTTGTCACTTTATTTATATATATATATATATATATATATATATATATATTGGGTGTTATGAGCCCCTGGTTCCAAATATCAGGGAAGCAGCCACTCTCCAAAACCAGGTTGAATAGTTTTAATAAGGCATCGTGTAGTACTGTGTTTAAAGCATTTCACAGCCCACCTCTCTCTCTCTGTCTGTCTGTGTGTCTCTCCGTCTGTCTGTCTGTGTGTCTCTGCTGTCTGTCTGTGTCTCCATCTGTCTGTCTGTCTCCATATGTCTGTCTGTGTGTCCATCTGTCTGTCTGTGTCTCCATCTGTCTGTCTGTGTCTCTCCGTATGTCTGTCTGTCTCTGCTGTCTGCCTGTGTCTCCATCTGTCTGTCTGTGTCTTTCCATCTGTGTATCTCCGTCTGTCTGTCTGTGTGTCTCTGCTGTCTGTCTGTGTGTCTCTGCTGTCTGTCTGTGTCTCCATCTGTCTGTCTGTCTGTCTGTCTGTCTGTCTGTCTGTCTGTCTGTCTGTCTGTCTGTCTGTCTGTCTGTCTGTCTGTCTGTCTGTCACTCTCACTCACTCACTCACTCACTCAC
The DNA here is from genome assembly GCF_901001165.1 of Salmo trutta. Classification (NCBI taxonomy): domain Eukaryota; kingdom Metazoa; phylum Chordata; class Actinopteri; order Salmoniformes; family Salmonidae; genus Salmo; species Salmo trutta. Next base: position 22,522,544 of record NC_042962.1, read on the forward strand.
TCACACTCTCTCTCTCTCTCACTCACTCACTCACTCACTCACTCACTCTCTCACTCACTCACTCACTCACTCACTCACTCACTCACTCACTCACTCACTCACTCACTCACTCACTCACTCACTCACTCATTCAATTAAAGGACTTTATTGGCATGAGAAACATATGTTAACATTACCGAAGCAAGTGAAGTAGATAATAAACAAAAGTTAAATAAACAATAAAAATGAACAGGTAACATTACACTCCCAGAAGTTCCAAAATAATGAAGACATTTCAAATGTCATATTATGTGCAAATAGTTAAAGTACAAAAGGGGAGATAAATAAACATAGACATTGGTTGTATTTACAATGGGTTTGTTCTTCACTGGTTGCCCTTTTCTTGTGGCAGCAGGTCACACATCTTGCTGCTGTGACGGCACACTGTGGTATTTCACCCAATAGATGTGAGTTTATCAACATTGGGTTTGTTTTTATTGGCTGTTTTCTAGATTTTGATAATTAGCGGGTATCGGCCTAATTCTGCTCTGCATGCATTATTTGGTGTTTTACGTTGTACACGGATATTTTTGCTGATTTCTGCATGCAGAGTCTCAATATGGTGTTTGTCCCATTTTTGTGAATTCTTGGTTGGTGAGCGGACCCCAGACCTCACAACCATAAAGGGCAATGGATTCTATAACTGATTTAAGTATTTTTTGCCAGAATTTTATGTTCCTTTTGATGGCATAGAAGGCCCTTCTTGCTTGCCTTGTATCTCAGATCGTGGGGCTTAAGCTGCATCCCTGTCTCACCTCACGGCCCTGTGAAAAGAAATGTGTGTTTTTTTTTTGCCAATTTTAACCGCACACTTGTTGTTTGTGTAAATGGATTTTATAATGTCGTATGTTTTTCCCTCAACACCACTTTCCATAAATTTGAATAGCAGACCCTCTATGCCAAATTGAGTTAACTTTTTTTTAACCTTTATTTAACTAGGCAAGTCAGTTACGAACAAATTCTTATTTTCAGTGACGCCTAGGAACAGTGGGTTAACTGCCTGTTCAGGGGATGAACGACAGATTTGTACCTTGTCAGCTCGGGGATTTGAACTTGCAACCCTTCAGTTGCTAGTCCACCGCTCTAACCACTAGGCTACCCTGCCGCCAAATCAACAAAGCATGAGGAGACTTTGCCTTTGTTTTGGTTTTTGATTTATTTGTCATTTAGGGTGTGCAGGGTGAAAACGTGGTCTGTCGTACTGTAATTTGGTAAAAAGCCAATTTGACATTTGCTCAGTACATTGTTTTCACTGAGGAAATGTCTGCTGTTAATGCAGAGGATTTTCCCAAGGTTGCTCTCTCTCTCTCGCTCTCTCGCTCTCTCGCACGCTCTCTCTCTCACTCTCTCGCTCTCTCGCACGCTCTCTCTCTGTCTCTCTCTCTCGCTCTCTCTTGTGTAATCTTCGGTCGATACATTTATATATATATTTTTTTTAAGAATAATAAAATACAGTGATTATTAAATAAACAATAAAATGTACATGGGTGATGGTTCCCCTATGTATTATTTGTAAGTTAGATACAATGTCAATACTTCGGGGAACTAATGATCGTGGGATGTCCCTCTGGCTATGGCAGTCATATACAGTTGAAGTCGGAGGTTTACATACACCTTAGCCAAAAACATTTAAACTCAGTTTTTCACAATTCCTGACATTTAATCCTAGGAAAAATTCCCTGTCTTAGGTCAGTTAGGATCACCACTTTTTTTTAAAAAGTGAAATTTCAGAATAATAATAGCGAGAATGATTTATTTCAGCTTTTATTTCTTTCATCACGTTTCCAGTGGGTCAGAAGTTTACATACACTCAATTAGTATTTGGTAGCATTGCCTTTAAATTGTTTAACTTGGGTCAAACGTTTCAGTTAGCCTTCCACAAGCTTCCCACAATAAGTTGGGTGAATTTTGGCCCATTCCTCCTGACAGAGCTGGTGTAACTGAGTCAGGTTTGTAGGCCTCCTTGCACACACACGCTTTTTCAGTTCTGCCCACAATTTTCTATGGGATTGAGGTCAGGGCTTTATGATGGCCACTCTAATACCTTGAATTTGTTGTCCTTAAGCCATTTTGCCACAACTTTGGAAGTATGCTTTGGGTCATTGTCCATTTGGAAGACCCATTTGCGACCAAGCTTTAACTTCCTGACTGATATCTTGAGATGTTGCTTCAATATATCCACATAATTTTCCTGCCTCATGATGCCATCTATTTTGTGAAGTGCACCAGTCCCTCCTGCAGCAAAGCACCCCCACAACATGATGCTGCCACCCCCGTGCTTTACGGTTGGGATGGTGTTCTTCAGCTTGTAAGCCTCCCCCTCTCTCCTCCAAACATAACGATGGTCATTATGGCCAAACAGTTCTATTTTTGTTTCATCAGACCAGAGGACATTTCTCCAAAAAGTACGATCTTTGTCCCCATGTGCAGTTGCAAACCGTCGTCTGCCTTTTTTATGGCGGTTTTGGAGCAGTGGCTTCTTCCTTGCTGAGCGGCCTTTCAGGTTATGTTGATATAGTACTCATTTTACTGTAGATATAGATACTTTTGTACCTGTTTCCTCCAGCATTTTCACAAGGTCCTTTGCTGTTTTTCTGGGATTGATTTGCACTTTTTGCACCAAAGTACATTCATCTCTAGGAGACAGAATGCGTCTCCTTCCTTAGCGGTGTGACGGCTGTGTGGTCCCATGGTGTTTATACTTACGAACTATTGTTTGTACAGATGAAAGTGGTACCTTCAAGCGTTTGGAAATTGTTCCCAACGGATGAACCAGACTTGTGGAGGTCTACAATTTTTTTTTGAGGTCTTGGCTGATTTCTTTAGAATTTCCCATGATGTCAAGCAAAGAGGCACTGTTTGAAGGTAGACCTTGAAATACATCCACAGGTACACCTCCAATTGACTCAAATGATGTCAATTAGCCTAACAGAAGCTTCTAAAGTCATGACGTCATTTTCTGGAATTTTCCAAGCTGTTTAAAAGGCACAGTCAACTTAGTGTATGTAAACTTCTGACCCACTGGAATTGTGATACAGTGAATTATAAGTGAAATAATCTGTCTGTAAACAATTGTTTGAAAAATTACTTGTGTCATGCACAAAGTAGATGTCTTAACCGACTTGCCAAAACTATAGTTTGTTAACAAGACATTTGTGGAGTGGTTGAAAAACGAGTTTGAATGACTCCAACCTAAGTGTATGTAAACGTCCGACTTCAACTGTACATACATACATACATACATACATACATACATACATACATACATACATACATACATACATACATACATACATACATACATACATACATATATGGGGGTTATGAGCTCCTGGTTCCAAATATCAGGGAAGCAGCCACTCTCCAAAACCAGCTTGAATAGTTTTAATAAGGCATCCTGCATCTCAGGAGTGCTGTGTTTTAAGCATTTCACAGCCCACCTCTCTCTCTCTGTCTCTCTGTGTGTGTGTGTGTGTGTGTGTGTGTGTGTGTGATGAATAGCTTTGGGTTGAACAAGTGAAGCCTTTCAGAGCAGTAATTTCACCCGTATGTTTTTTATTTACATAGACCAGTGTAGAGCAGATGTCTTATTCAAAACTCCTCTCTCCTACCAGACTGTTTAGATAACAGCTTACATATAACCATCTCTTCTCGCCATGCCGTTTATTTAATATAGTTTAAAATGGCTGCGGATTACGACTGTGTGATGCATTTAGTGTGTAGAGCTGTGGCCGGGGACCTGCTTACATCATTCACACTGCACTGCACCCTACACACACACACAGACACACACACAGACACACACAGACACACGGTACCTTTCCCTACAGCTCTGTACGGGTTTTATTTTTTCCTCAAAAGAATTGGGCCTGTGGCCAAGCGGGGTCCTAAATCACTCCCATTGCTTTATTGCTTCCTAGCGACGAGTGAGTCCAGGGGTTTAGACTTTAGTTAGTTCTACTCCCTGGTGGTGAGGCTAGCCCCCTTAACTCCCAGCCCATGAAAGCTCTCTCTCTAACACACACACACACACACACACACACACACACACACACACACACACACACACACACACACACACAGGCGCAGGGCACATACACACACACACACACACACACACACACACAGGCGTGGGCACGCACACACAGGCGCAGGGCACACAAACACACACACACACACACACACACACACACACACACACACACACACACACACACACACACACACACACACGCTAATGAGGTAGAACCCACAGGGGGAATATCCAGGATTAGTTCTCATAATAACTTTAATGGAACATGCAGTTCTACAGTACCAGTACAAGATGCTGATACAACTGATTTCTTTTCGGAGGGTCTTGGTAAAGTATAGTGAAAGGGAGATGCTTTTTAACACAGCCGCTGTTATCTGTAACCCCTCTGCTTTACAATTTGAATGTTCTCCGACACACTAGAACAAGTGAACTGGTTCAGTCATGGCTTGAATGTGTTAAACATATTATATTTACCAAAGCACCCCCCCCCTAAACTTGACTAAGATTTGTATGTTGGACCCATGCACAAGTCGTTGGACGTTTTTAAAAGACGAACTAAAACGCTCCAACCAACCGTGATGTCATGCTTCAAATGTGTTTAACCCAAGTGTGTCTTCAGTCACAGACAAACACCAGTTCAAGCCAGAGCCGGTGCTGTACCGTTTCCGCTACGACGACGGGACCTACCACCCCAGGAGTGACATGCAGGACGTCATCTCCAAGGTAACCGACGTCCTACTAGCTCGAAATGTTCTCCTCTTCCGGGGAGTCCGAATGAAGAGACACTCATCTGATCCGTTGTGTTGGGAAACCCGTCCTGACATTCAGCTGTATTAATATCTCTAATGAAACATCTCTCTTTCTGTGTCTCCCTCCCTACAGGGTGTCAGACTCTTCTGCAGGCTCCATAGTCTCTTCACTCCGGTCATCAGGTACAGTATGGTAGGGGTGTGTCTCAAGTGACAGCCGTTTCCCTATGTGGTGGAATACTTTCGACCAAGGCCCATAGGGCTAAGGTCTGAAGTCGTGCACTATATAGGGAATAGGGTGCCATTTGGGAGACGCAGACGAGGCCACGCCAGGTGGCCACTGTGTCTTCCAGTCCGTTACACGTGTCTCTCCCCGTCTCTGGCAGGTGGGCCGGCCCAGTGTTACCGTAGCGCCCAGTTCTCAGAACTTTAAATAGCACCAGCACCACAGAGAAGGAGAAATGAGAGGGGAAAATAACATGATGAACTAAAGTATGAAGTCATTGTTTGGAAAGACAAGGTTTGAGAGAGAGGAGAGGCAAGGTTTGAGAGAGAGGGGAGCAGGGGAGAGGTAAGGTTTGAGAGAGAGGGGAGCAGGGGAGAGGCAAGGTTTGAGAGAGAGGAGAGCCAAGGTTTGAGAGAGAGGGGAGCCAAGGTTTGAGAGAGAGGGGAGCCAAGGTTTGAGAGAGAGGGGAGAGGCAAAGTTTGAGAGAAGGGGAGAGGCAAGGTTTGAGAGCAGGGGAGAGCCACGATTTGAGAGCAGGGGAGAGCCAAGGTTTGAAAGCAGGGGAGAGGCAAGGTTTGAGAGAGAGGAGAGCCAAGGTTTGAGAGCAGGGGAGAGCCAAGGTTTGAGAGCAGGGGAGAGCCAAGGTTTGAGAGCAGGGGAGAGCCAAGGTTTGAGAGAGAGGAGAGCAGGGGAGAGCCAAGGTTTGAGAGAGAGGAGAGCAGGGGAGATGGAAGGATTCGGTGTGGCAGTACTAGGGATAGTCCTAGCACTAGGTCTACTACTGACTCCAAACAATACTGATGGAGCCATCCACCCCTGTAGCTAGGAGGAGGAGAGGGGGTAGAGGAGGAGAAGAGAGGAGGTAGAGGAGGAGAAGAGAGGGGGTAGAGGAGGAGAAGAGAGGAGGTAGAGGAGGAGGAGG